>NW_026937438.1:0-8031 GCF_032062105.1 Saccostrea cuccullata | reverse complement strand
AACTTGAATCTACACTACCTGACTTCCATATGAATATGACTAATTATGGCTTTGCTGTTCTTGAGAAGATTTTAAAAGGCTTTTTCCTATGTATTCCTATGAAAAACTTTGATCGCCCATTGTGGCCCCACCCTACCCCCCGGGATCATGATTTGAACAAACTTGAATCTTCACTACCTGAGGATGCTTCCATATAAAAATAACCAATCATGGATTTGTTGTACTTGAGAAGATTTTTACAGATTTCTCCTGATAACACTTATGACAGAATAATTTCGATTTCATTTAAAACAACAAAACATACTTCTTTTAATTCTTTTATTGTTGTGTACTATCCAGCACTTTATATTCATCATTATGAATTAATTCGTCACCAAATCGAACACTTTCGCAACTTCGAATGTGTTGTTTTGAATATTGGCGATATTTAAAACCACCTGCCGGTAAATTTGTACCAAGTACCATACAATCTGTTGATTGATTGATTGCATGTTATTTTACATCTCGTTCAAGAATTTTCCACTCATATAGAGACGTACAATATGTATCACTATCATATTTCAGCTAAAGTCATGATACCTGCAACAGTGTATTTGTTAAAAATAATTGTTTCCGACCGTTGTTTTTCTTTTTTCATACTTGGTACATGTATGCCTAGTCGGTAATTATGGACGATGTACTTATCATCAGCCTTTGATCGTTTTCTGCCTCATAACTGTCAGTGTTCTCCATTTCTCCAATGCCAATTTGTCATGTTTGTCTCTTTCAACTAAAAACTTTCGGTAAAACTTGTAATGACATGATGACACAATTAAGGACATACGCAACGTACCTTACCTACTGATAATTTTTTAAGATATTCTTATTTAAGATTATAGTGTCATCAGATGTTCATAGACAAAAAATCAGCATGCATTCTCAGGGGTTTTTGAACGGTCAGTGAACGTGGTGTCGACCCAGCGGTGTATGGAGGCCCAGTGGTGCTGTCATTATTGTTGAAATAGGAACAGATTTCCGACAAACTTTCAAATTTGGTTTATAAAAAGATAAAATAATTCTAAAGTTATATTACAGTGAACAGTTTTGAAAGTATAAATTCTATTTTGAACTTTTTTAAAACAACTTGAAGTAATAATTTTATAAAACAAAGTTACTGTTTTCATTAAACAAGTTTTGTTTGATATTTATTTCTGGCACGCAGCTTTAAGTTCATTGTTTGTAGGCGTGTCAATTTATTTGTAAAGTTATATTTTTTTCTTTCTCTGTGCGAGTGTTTGCGAGTGTGGTGTATGTAAGGTCTTTGTAATAATTTCTGTTTGTTTATTCATTTCTTTGATTTGTAAAATAAATTTATTTTTGTTTAATTGATTCTACAGTGTTTCGTTTTCTTCCGGACTAACACAAAATCCAAGAGAACTCATTACAATGAACAACTTCCGTCCTCATAATTCTCGGCTCCCTTTTACTTGCAAGTTAAAAAGGGAAGTTTAATATATTTCCCGCAATAAATTCCAATAGCACATTTGTGTACTTAAGAAATAAAGTCCGCGTTTTCGTGAATGTTGCAGAATAACCTCCGAGGTCGAGAAATGTTGTTTGAAAGATAAAAGCCGAGGCGATTTCTATTCTGCTACATCACCCCTACTAATGTTATTGTGATTTAAATTCAAGACACGTGGTTTAGGTTGACCCATTCAAAGGTTATAGGATGAAACCGGTTTTATAAATAGAAT
Organism: Saccostrea cuccullata; assembly: GCF_032062105.1. Taxonomy (NCBI): domain Eukaryota; kingdom Metazoa; phylum Mollusca; class Bivalvia; order Ostreida; family Ostreidae; genus Saccostrea; species Saccostrea cuccullata. The sequence continues at coordinate 6,298 of NW_026937438.1, read as the reverse complement.
TGGCAGTATTAGGAAATTGGTATAGTCTGTTTGAATACTGTCTGTTTCCTTTGAAAAGATGTCCTGTGAAAAATATGTTTCCAGACCTTTCTGAAAGACTTTCATGATTTCAACAGAAAATGGTGGCTAAAGGGGGGGGGGGGGGGGGTTGGTGGTAGTAAAATTACAATATATCTTATCATACTTTACAGCGAAAATTAGAGCACACTTGCGACCGATAAGCTGGTAAAAAATGTGTAATATCATATACACTGACAAACCTTTGTTTGCCTTATATGGCTATTGTTATTAATACGCAGAGAGGTTCTTACCACGAGCAACTGGCCAATTGTTGAATCGCAGCGTTTACGCCAAATACATGTTTTCATTTTACTTTGAACACGTGGTTCAGGTCAATCTATGATCATGTCAATGGAGTGCAAAATTAAAAAATTCTTATGAACAAAATACAAAGATTAGAAAGTATGAAATATGTCACGGGTGTTTTTAATCTTTCGTTAATGAGACAAAATATGTTTAATAAAATGTACTTTGTGTCAAGTTCAGAACACCAGCGCTTCAACAAGGGTAAGGAAAACGAGCAGCATCTCATGCATTTAAATGGACGAAACAGTTTATACATAACTGGGAATCCACCTGACAATTGTATTCACCGATAGTACAACAAAAGAATTAATAGAGACGTAAATCGCTTTCAATTGCAACATGACTTTGAGAAACCTATAGACTTCCATCGTTTATTCAACAAATGAATTGTGTGTCATCGTGAGCATGAAAAAAATACAATTTAAAAAAGGTGCTTTTCATTTACGAAATGGATGGGAAAATGGTTTTTGTGCCTTTCCGATCGCCATAAGATTGTCCTTTTCTTTGAAGCGTAAAATTCCTGTAGTATTCGTAGTATTCTCATTCACCTGATTGGTCAGTAAAAGTCATGTTGGTGCCTCATTTGCTAATCTGACGCCAAAAATATAGTCCCGGTTCCCATGCTTAAATATTTGTCCTAAAAGAAATTTTAATTCATGACTGCAGAAATTGTATCATCGAGAATACTTATTTAAGTTTGAATGAATTCGAGAGAGATCGATTGAAGTAAATTTCTACAGATATTATAGGGTGGTGAAAACTGAAACGCAACATAACTTTTCTGTTTACCATGTCTCCACGTGCAAGTCACTTCCTAGCCACATTTCCGTGAATAATTTACGCTATCTCGCTGTAGTTTCGCCAGAGCCACCGCCAGAGCTACTCTGAACTCATCGGGTTTTATAATGTGCAGAATACCGAAAATTAAAAGGTTCCGAACACATTCGTAGGGGTGTACATGTAGTAACCAGGCTTAAAATACGACTGACCGTCTCTCTATAGAGAATCGAATTAGGTCATCATGCTGCTTTAACGCTGTTCTTTTTAACACCAGAGTGTAAATTTGTCTGTTTACCTGTGAATAGAGTGCAGACAATTTGAGCTTTCGTTGCATTAAAACTAGCCTTTTATTGTTTGTAGCTTAAAAAGATTAATCTTTCTGAATATGCAATTACAAAATCAATTTCCTATTATACCACTTTATTACCAAGATCACAGAGTTTAAATATGGCGAAGGGAGGTTCGGGAAATAGCCCCGCTTGGCCTTAGAAACCTACATTCATCAGCTACTTTCTGCAATATACAGTGTTTAAATTGCAAAAGACGACACATCAATGTGGATTAAATACGTATTTCATTCTTAACTCAAATGTACATTTCAACTGAACAGGTTTTATACGTGTTTCTGATCTGATAAATTTTTGATGACGTTCGTGATTTATTGGAGAATAATGTCCGCGGCTTTCCTTTGAAGTAGCCAATAATCGTAGTAGAATTAATCACAATAAGACTTAAGAGGCAGTCCGCGAGAAAACCATGCAGAATTCAAAAAATTTTCCAAATGGAAGATTGCAACTTGGGAGTTTTTAGTGGCTTCAAATTTTCTACATAAAGGTAGAAGTCAGAATATCTACATAAAAATGTCGAACCCTGCATCTGTTTTTAGTAACAGCTCATTTGCATATTTGTCAAAAATCACACAAAATTTAATGGAAAATCAATACAAATTGATCAAGTCAAAAAATTACCTTTTGTCATCAGTTTATTTTCAAATTTTGTTTTATTTTCAAAGTAATGGTCCAATTTACACAATGAACGAGGAAAAACTTTATTCAAATGAATATTTCATTTTTAAACACATCTATGTATAGATCCTAAATCAATGAGTATGATTTTTTCAGCCGTTTTTAGATGCTTGTTTCTCTCAAGACCAAGGTTGAAACTAAATTAAATTAATTGTTACTTTAAGAATGACCTAAGGTCTACTTTGTATTAAAATATTGAGCTTGTGAAATAATATCTACATGTCGTAAATTAACTTTGAAATACCATACTTTGCTACAATTTCACATATTTTAAATAACAGTCTATTACCAGACTTATGGATTATTTCTATGACATTTAAATGAAAAAAAATTCTTAATCTAATATATATTTTTTTAGAATAGGAATAACTGATTTGGATACTTCATATAACTTTCTTTTGCTTATTTTAGCCCCTTGTTACCAATTTTGCTGGAGTTAAATTGTTATCTCCCCTTGTTGGAACTCTTTAGTATTAATGGGTAAAAAGTAACAGATGTGTCAATACAATCTCCTATGCAGAGTTGTCGTTCGTTCCTCTCTATGCAGAGTTGTCGTTCGTTCCTCTCTCAGACACCTCTGCAATGGGCTCACGTCAAGATTTTTGACATAACGTATAAAAAGTAATATTTGCAGTATTGTGTCAAATTAAATTAATAGTTCATGATTAATTTAGTAAATATCTATCTGAAAAGTCAGACATAAACATATACATTGAATTATGATGAATTAAAATAAACGCACTATTTCTCGTGTTTATCACTGTGATATACGTGAGCCAACGACAGAGGTGAATGTATGAGCCGATGGTAGAGAGTGGTGTCAATATGGAAAGAAGAAAGTCATGTGATGTATGATCATTTTTCTTCACCTAAGGAGTTGTTGTGGAGCATTATTGCAGTATGAAAGAGGGAAAACTTATTTTAAGATATTTGAATGTAAGAAAGAAACAACTTAGCTTGAATAAACAAATAGCAGGCCCATAGGAAGCTATTTCAGTGTGGGGGAGGGGGGACAATCTACATTATCAACTACCAAGAATTCCATACAAAGTAAAAAAAATAAAAGGTAATCAGATGGGTATTTTTTATTTGGGGAACAAGCATATATACATGTAGTAGCTATATTTTCTATAGGGTTCTATCCTCAAGGAATCTACATGTATTTCGTGGTAATTAACAGATACAGTAACAAAATTTTTCCTAACAAGTACAATTGAATAGAAAATTAAATCAAATGATATCATATATTTTTTTTATCAAAATATACATTTGATATTTTGTTTAAGGCACCTGGCCCCGTTCAAGTTCATTTAATTCACTCAATCCATTTCAGGAACATGAGGAAAATAAAGAATAATTACAATATAAATTCAGGTCAGAGGTTCAAGTATTATATGATATACATTATCAGAATATGAAAAGGAAGAGAAAAGAGAAAAACACATATGAAACATGTAATTATGAAATGAGCGAGGGGAAAAACCATGGAGAGCTGACTAACTAAAATCATATACCGGGGTATTTTCAATATAAATGTACGCAGTTTTCTTAGTGTTTTAGCAATTTGTTTTGTCTTCGAATTCAGTTGGGAAAATATAAGAAGATAAGAACATAACAGGTATTTAATTGCATACTCTCAACAAATTAAAAAAATAATTGGTATATGCAATCTACATGTAAATTGTTTACGTTTCATAAATTTAGTGTATTTTTGAGTTTACCAAACAAAGTCATTCCTAGGAATATTACGTACTGTGTTACGTAACATTCATATATTGATCAAGTCAGATCTTCCATTAAAAAATCATCAGCTCAAAAGGATATGCCACCGATTTAGGTACCCCAGGGCCCTCCACGATATATATGTATTGGCAAAATTATTCGGGGGAGAGACCCCCCCCTCCCCCCAAAAAAGAAAACATGAGTTGTTACTACAGCCAAAATTTATGCCAGTTCTAAAGATCTAAAAACATTATAAAAGACTGGATTCATATTCATTCAAATGGGGGGGGGGGGTGGCTATCAAATATCAAATTTTGTAAAAAAAATATTTTCATAACATAATGCATCATGCCAATTTTCAAGAGTTATCTGCCCTTTGATATATTGCATATTTGATTTTGATAAATGTCAATTTTGAAAGACCATAGTCTTATGTTACTTAAAAAAAAACTTAACGGAAATGCAAGTTTAATTTTGAGTAAAATAAATCAAATGTGAATTTAACCATTTTTCTTGAAATTTTAAAGTGCATTTGCACTTAAATGTGCGAAAAGGAGGTGGCGCTGCCTACGGGGATTTTTTTTTTTTGGTCATTTTTGAATAACATATTGTAAAGTCTAACTACCCACCAAATTTCATTGAGATATGACAACCTTCGATTTGGAAAGTTCTGCATGGTTTTCTTGCGGACTGGCTTTTAAAAAAAAATCTTACCTTCGACACGAGGTCGTCCGTCTCCTTCGGCCTTGCGAGCTTTTGCAATATGGCGGGAATGCGGTAGTTTCGCGCCATTTCCCTGTTCGCCCTAAGTGGATTCGCCCCCATTGGTTTTCTTCAAACATACAGTGTGTTTGATGTTTCTTAACAAAAGTCGTTTGATTAATAAGTGTTTAAATTAGGATAATTATTGAGCACTTTAATTAAATTGAATTATGAGTTGCCAATCAATACTAATAAAAAAAATTCCAGTCTGATTTCACGACAGATCTAAAATACGAACTTTTCTTTAAAAATTCACGAACACGGGAAAAAAACTTAATTCATCTGTGTTAAAATATGTAAAATATATGTTTAGTTTAAGCGTTTCAATTTTATTCCAACAATCTCCATCTTTTTTTCTCCAAAATTTGATCTAAGTAGATTTATTAAAAAAGTATTCAAATAGGTGTGCCGCGTAGAGTTTCCATAGCACATACGCAAAATCCACAAACATAAACATTGAAGACAGTGGCGTAGCTTCCATTGAATCACGGAAGCACGTGCTTCCACGTTGTTCGGTGGTGAAAATGAATTCATAAAAAGTTGAAATGCTTTTCAAAAATGAAATTAAAACAATCTAAGAAGAAAAATGGGAACTGTAGAAAAAAATTGCATTATTTGTAAAATGTTTTAATTGAAATATTGTATGAATATCATTTCTATATATAATTTATAAGACTCAAGTTCATGAAAACATGCATGTATGATTGCAATTTCAAAAGCATTTTATGAAGGATAAGACATACTTAGTGTAAATTGTGTAACATTGAATATATGTAAATTGCTTGTAGACATTTAACAGGCTAATAATAAGGACATCTGGGAGAACTGCTGCTGTGATTTTTTCCTCGCTGAAAACGCATTTATGACAATATATATTGTGAATATTAACTACAAAAAGTATTTAAAAAACAATATTCACATTTAACATTTTAAAATGTTATTAACCTTAAGTCTATCGCCACTTGTCTAAAATGCACCAGCTTCCAGGGGCTTCGCACCCAGAGTGCCCCAGGACTTCGCCTTGGTCCCACAGGGGGCTTATGCTCCCCCCCCCCCTTGCCTTTTATTGATCGACCCCAAGCTACGCCACTGGAAGATTTGTCAAAGATGACTGCAAAAATACACGCGTGGAAAACTTTGACACCTTTTATTTACAGGTAACAGATATAATTGGGGCGAAATCACTCGCCGCGAAACACTTAGAGCGAACATGTAACCGGGGCGAACCCACCTATGGCGGTATTTCACAATCGTCGCACATGCGCAATGTTAATGCATACAAAACATGGTAAAAGCGAGGTAATTCAATTTAAAGTGTCCATTTTATGGACAAACTTCGTGTCTATGAATTACGTGTTATTTTATGAAACTGTGTAAATCAGCTTATGACCTCTTTACCTGCATCTGAACAAATTTTTAAAATTCAGATAAAGAGCTTAACCTCTTAATTTGATAAACTCCCAATCATCGGACAGGCATATGATTGAGCTCATAGACCACAAGTTTTAGCCCGGACGGACGGACGGACGGACGGACGGACGGAATTAACGATTACTATATACCCTCCCGCTTTTCAAGCGGGGGGTATAAAAAGGTTATCTGCATGGACTATTGTCGGTGCTGATTAAATTTAATGTTAGCTT
>NW_026937437.1:0-7902 GCF_032062105.1 Saccostrea cuccullata | reverse complement strand
ACATCGGGCATTGGATCACGCTTGCTCTTTTCCGTAACCGATGAAAAGATTTTTTTAATTTATGGTTACGGAAATTGCCGAGTAGTTACGATTTAACTAAATAGAAGATTATACATGTATTTGAATGTTCAACTTATAAACTATATAAGCAAGTATTCATTGGTACATTAGTCATATAAGTGAAGAAAATAAAAAAAATTCTCCTCACTTTCAAATAGAAATAAATTTATATGGCTACTGTCAATTGAAAGTAGTGATATAATAAATACACTGAGAAAAAAAATTAGTGAAAGTCACTGGGAAGACTAGTAAATTTACTGTCCATACAATCACTACCTTAAAAGTAGTTTAACTAGGTAATTTTCTCAGTGTATAGTTTTGGAGAATATATATTTAAATGTTACAATAAAAGATCCAAAGTTGTCTCAGGATGTTTCTGAAAGTTGAGAATGATAATTTATAATATGCAGACAAGGTTACCGTAGATATCCATTAAAATTATGCATGATGTGGCGTAATGTTTGCGTTTGTGTACTTTTATCATATATTATACATATTCATTGTTGCATATGAATTCAACTATCATTTGGATCTCTTCCTCTCTTTGGCTTTATATTTTATTTATGTTGTATTTTTCTTGAATGCCCTTCATGGGCCCAAAACTGGAAATAAATGATATTCTATTCTATTCGTCTCAAATTGTACTTCAAAAAAAAAAAAAAATAAAACATTGTAGAACTGACGACAAGTATGTTGATCATTACTTTTTATCATTTACAATTAATGCCAGCAGTTATAGGTTATTATTTCATATAGTAATTGACAAATATATAATAATTTTAATTGACATATAACGCAAAAAACAAGCTAGGTTGATTATCAGTAATAAAATGAGAAAATATCATTAAAATCAAAACTAATTCTTTCTACTCTCAAGAGTTGACTGGTTTGTATTTTAAAATAAGGTATCAAAATTGTTAAAATATAATCTGGCTAATTCACGACAGCTTGGAGTTAGTACATTTAAACGCAGAATCTGTAAGAATTAAGAATTGTCCGAGGTGGAAACGATTCTACCTACATCTTGCATGCACTGTGGTGCAACTGGTAGAAAATGAAACGAATGTTTCCGGAAACGGGAAATTCAAAATAATGTTATTTTATACGTTTCTCTAAAATACGAGCGGGCGGGTCCGACGCAATCGGCAATCCTCGGCTGACTCCGCTCCGCTCCATTCAAACCTCGGATGTGATTAGTGGAGGAATACGCAACAGATCCTTACATTTCTCCGCCGTACACTGCCTCATCACTCATTTCATATTTCGCTCTGAATAACGTTCTTCGAATATGTTTCTTAATTTATGCAATTCTTTATCGTAAACAGGTTTTGATCACATCCTCATGTTAACAGGTTTTGAAAGCAAGAAAAAACTGTTGAGTATGCCACAAAATAAATAAAATGTAAGACATTTGAAAGAAATTCAAATAAGATCACATGACTGAATCAGCAAGTTGGTAGATCACCGTTGACGTCCGAGGTTATGTGCGAGGTATTATGAGTCATCCGAGGAAGTCCCAGTGGGTCCGACGATGAAGAAATTTCATAGGTGTGGCCTAACACGAAAGTTGTGGATTTTCTGATGACAATGAAACAAAGCCTTTCCACAGATGGATTTTTCTGAAGGGGTCGTTTTTATGGTCTCTGTGACTTTTTAAAATAAATATTTGAATGTTTATTTGAACTTTGATTTATGTGTATAAAAATATCATTTTTAACGAAAGACTCCCTCAGCCATACGCCTAGTTTTTTTAAGGCTGTCCAAAGTTAATTCTACAGTTACGTGCACCAACCTTCGTTGGTTTTAGAAACACGGTATTCCTTAATTGTGATAAGACCTTTCTTTGGGTACCACCAAATCTGACCTTTTGACCTTTGAGATTGACCCACTTTTACACAAAAAATCTCAACTTTTACTTTAGTCATAAATTTTAAAAGGTAAGAACTACAGGTTTCATATTTCACATTTAAAATCTTTGTGGCAAGGCCTTTCAATTGATAACAACAAGTTTGACATTTTGACCTTGGATATTTCCGTACTTATGAAAAAACTTAAACCTTGGTCGTAACCTTTGAACAGTAAGTGCTCGGGTTTTCATACTTCACACATGTAATCCATGTGATGTGAGAAGACTTTTAATTGGATACCAAAAATTTGACCCTTTTACCTTGAAATTGGAGTTTGGCCAACTTTTAAAAAACAAACCTTGACCATAACTTTTAAAGGGTTAGGGCTGGGGTTTTCATACTTCACAAATGTAATTCTTGTGACAAGACCCTTCATTTGATACCAAGAGCATTGACTTTGACCGTAGAGTTTGACCTACATTTCATAATTTCTAAATGATATTAATTTTGATAGGGCGTTCTTATTTGCCACAATATACATGTATCATTAAAAATGAAAACTCACCCACAAAGACACCGCAAGTCTTAAGTGGGGGGCCACAATTTTCCTCTGTGTTTATTTTCATAAAAATCTTTAAATATATTATTGATACTTTAGCCAGAAGATATAGGATGTATACTAGTACATGTTTATAGGAATAAAAATAGTACATTTTACAACCATACCATTACCATTAAAGTAACTGGTTTGTCTATTGTTAATTAACAATGTACAGTAATATGTAATAGAAATCATCAAAGGTACATAATAAATAAAATTTAAAAAAAATATTTACAGTGAATACATAACAAATTTTATAACCCCCCCCCCCCCCCCCCCCGCTTGAAAAGTAGGAGGGTGTACTGTATTCGGTATGTCCGTCCTTCCGTCCAGGTGTACGTCCGTCCGTCTGTCTCAACATTCACCCATTCTCAATAAAAGGCTCAAATAATGTCGCCTCATTTTCGTTTAAAAGAAATAACACTGATGTAATTTTAAAATCAACATTATAAATAGTCATATAACAATGTTTAAGAATTCATATAATTATCGATTTGAAAGGGTATTTAAGGAGTTCCAAATTCAAATATAGTAGCCTATTTGAAATGTACGTTACTGTCGCCGAGGCAAATATTCTGAATCTCATCTGTGTAATATATAGTTTTGATTCTCAAGTAAAAATTTTCTGATGAGTTAAACCTTGTATCATATATATTTCTTTTCATGACAATAAATACATTTTCTTTGTGATAATAAATAATTTTTATTGGGCAATTCTATTTCAACCACATTACAAGCAAACACAAAGATTAAACACCTGATAGTTTTGTTCTCCTTTATTTATTGATGGGCTAAATTTGAAATTTCAAAGGATTAATTACTCCTACATAGATTATATAACATGAAATTGAACAATTTGAGCATTTTTTGTAAATATGTTTACGGAATGAAAGACATATTCAATCGTAGAGATAAGAAAGAAATGTACTTTACCTATATTCTTCCATTAAGAATATATATTTAATAGAAAAAATATGAGACGACTCTGAATAAGCAACCCCTTGTATCCTGTAAACTGGCAAAGACGTTAAGCTTAACACAATTAAAAATTATTTTTTACATGAAAAGTGATAATTTGAAATGTACGTGACTGAAATGTACGTTACCATGAAATTCGAATAAAGTGAATCTCGCCCAAATTTTATGTATTCTCATACTTTCACACACTCGAATGTGTACACAAAGGAAATTTTCAAAGTTTGGAGGTCGGCTAAATCCCAAAATTAATGAAAAGAAACGTTACATCTGAGGAAAAATATATATTTTAGGTCAATTATATGTAGTATAATTTTGATACCTGGTATATATTTCTGAATACGAAACCTGTTTGATGCATTTCTTTTGAAATGCAAGTTCAAATAGTATCAATATATTGCGTGTCTAACGTACGCTTGTGGAAGAGAATTGATTTTTAGATTTGCAATGTACGTTACGTATGGTAACGTACATTTTACGTGTTTCTAACTGACATTTTTTTTACATATTATTACAAGCTAGAAATGTACCCTACCTACTCATATTCTGAGGCAATCGTGTCTTAATAGTGGTGTTTGTGACATATAACACAATGTGATTACAAAGAGAATCTTTTTTGGAATAAAATTAAAAAAAAACTATGAATTTTTAGATGAATTTTAAGCTTTTTTTTTTTAACAGAAATATATCTTGAAATGTATGTTACATTCACGTAGTTTTCTGAATCGGCATGGATATATGTTAAAAAAGACTGTAACTACAAAATAGAATTTTACTACATGTACATGTTAGGTTCCAGTATCTATAGAAAATGACAAGATTCCAAACTGATCGCTGTAAACAAAAGAGAGAGAAGAATTCAAAGCATATATTTAAAAAATGTTTTTGTACATCTGGATCAAAAAGTAACCTTTGTTTTTTGAAATAAGGATATGGAAATAACGAACAGTATTCAATCTCAACGTCCATTAAACAAATATACAAAACAAGAGCAGAGCAAACACGGACCTCCGAAACATCAGAGGTGGGATCAGGTGCCATGGAGGAGTGAGCATCCCCTGCTGACCGGTCACACCCGCCGTGTGCTCATTGTCATAATCAGGAAATAACGGAAAAAATCCGTAGTCAATTCAGTGTATAAATAATGGACTAACAATTGGTATGAAAAACGTCAGTCAGCATTTCATTCAATGATAAATTGTATTTGCTGACAAGGTCATTGTATCGACCATAGAATTTACGAAATGATGACTTTAAACGAGACTGTTGATATTCTTGTTTCATCAACTTGCTTGTCAATAATTTACCTCGTTTAAGAAATTGTTCATACGTAGAGCATGCTCTTGCGTATCGAATCAACTGAGATATAAATACTCCGTATGCAGGTGATGAAGGTATATTGCTGCATAAGTAAGGGAAGTTGACGATAGAAAATTAAGGTCATCACGTTTATCATATAGCTTGGTTGTTAGATTACCATTTGTGTCTTTTTCAAGTAAAATATCCAAGTATGAAGCAGATGTGTTGGACTCTGTGGTATCTTTTATCTCAAGCTCACCAGGATATATCGTGTCGACGTAGGAATGGAAATTATCATTATTAATTGACAATACGTCGTCGATATATCTAAATGTCGAGTTGAAGGCCACAGCAAGTGTTTTTTTTCTTTTCACGCAAAAGATTTTGCATAAATTCTGCTTCATATGAATATAAAAATAAGTCTGCTAATAACGGAGTGCAATTTGTACCCATGGGAATTCAAATAGATTGTGGGAATACATGGTCTCCAAAAACCACATAGATATTGTCAATCAGAAACTCAAGCATCTTCTTGATGTCAACTTCAGAGTACTTATGTGTACAATCAGAATCTGTTTTAACAAAATAATTTTTCAAATGACCAATAACGAGGTAAGTAAACTTACGAGTTCCATTTTTGTTGAAGAAGCAGCTGTCAATGATATCAAAAAGCCTGGATTTTCATTTGTCATGCGGAATTGTTGTGTATAAAGTTGAAAAGTCGTAAGGAAAAATCAAACGCACGTTTGTATGCCGATGAAATATGTTGCTGACAGCGTTGGTAGGATGTTCCGGTGTTAAGATGAGATATTCCAATTGTGATTTTAATGACTACATTTTTTTGACATATCTTTTTAGACATTGAAAAAAGAGTAACGTACATTTCTACATTTCTGAATAAAATCACCCTCTACTTTATCGTCTTGTCATTATTCCATGTATTAAAATTTGATGAAAAAAAATCTGGAAACAAAATCTTCAGATACTTTCTTTCAAATGTAATTGATAGAAAAATTGTTATCTTGAACTTCATTTTTTTTTTAAAATTCAGAGAGACATCCCTAACAAAAAAATACTATAGTAAACTATAGTTAACTATAGTTTAATATAGTTTACTATTGTAAATCAAAGTTCCAAAGTTTTCACAATAGTAAGTCAAAGTTCCAAAGTTTTCACAATAGTAAATCAAAGTTCCAAAGTTTTCACCATAGTAAACCAAAGTTCCAAAGTTTTCACCAAAGTAAATCAAAGTTCCAAAGTTTTCACCATAGTAAATCAAAGTTACAAAGTTTTCACCATAGTTAATCAAAGTTCCAAAGTTTTCATCATAGTAAATCAAAGTTCCAAAGTTTTCGCCATAGCTTATCAAAGTTCCAAAGTTTTCCCCATAGTAAATCAAAGTTCGAAAGTTATTGGCATAGTAAATCAAAGTTCCAAATTTATACCATAGTTTTTCAAAGTTCCAAAGTTTTTACTATAGTTTTTCAAAGTTCAAAAGTTTTTACTATAGTAAATCAAACTTGCAATATTTTTTGTAATAACTTTAACAACTTAAATATTTTAATTATTAATAATTATTTATAATTAAGACTAAATATATTTAAATAAATACTGATTATTTATCGGTGAAAGAGACTATTTTTACATTAAAACAATTTCTTGTACTTTGTTCTTTTCGGGAGACGATTTGGGTTTTTTGAAAAAAATCTGAAGTATTAATGAATCTTCAACATGAATTTTATATAATGTACTGAATGGGAAGCAAAACCATAATCTTAGGGGTTTATAGTGCTTAATCAAAGTTCCAAAGTTTTTACTATAGTTAATGAAAGTTCCAAAGTTTTCACCATAGTAAATCAAAGTTCCAAAGTTTTCACCATAGTAAATCAAAGTTCCAAAGTTTTTACCATAGTAAATCAAAGTTCCAAAGTTTTCACCATAGTAAATCAAAGTTCCAATGTTTTCACCATAGTAAATCAAAGTTCCAAAGTTTTCACCAAAGTAAATCAAAGTTCCAAAGTTTTTGCCATAGTAAATCAAAGTTCCAAAGTTTTCACCAAAGTAAATCAAAGTTCCATAGTTTTCACCATAGTAAATCAAAGTTCCAAAGTTTTCACCATAGTGAATCAAAGTTCCAAAGTTTTCACCATAGTAAATCAAAGTTCCATAGTTATAACTTTGGTACTATAGTTAACTATAGTAAACTATAGTTAACTATAGTTTACTATAGTATTTTTTTGTTAGGGATTTGTGCCCTTATATTGAGAATGGGTGTCATTACGCTTTGGGGTACCCCTCTCTTAACTGCTCATATGCCACTGAGTGAAATTCAATGAAACGTTTACAGAATCTTTATTACATGTTGCCATTGTGCACCTTCTACTTTATTTTTTAATCTGACACATACTTTGGGTTTTCCACCCACAGCAAAACATGGACTTTGCCATTATGGGAAGCGGGGGTATCATTTAGTGAGCTCATTGCTCATAATACCTCTAGTTTTAATTTCGTCCTCTGTTGTATACAAAATAACAGAGCGATCAACAAAAAAGGGGAAAAAATCTTTGAAAAATGTATTTTATGATGTGCAATACAATGTAAACTAATATGGTTTCCTATAGGTCATAAAAGATTGATGAACAAATAAAATAAAGATGGCGTCAATTCATCAACTTTCCGAACACCATATTACGTCATGCCGAAAAGTCCATCAGTATACTTTGATTCAAGGTAGTCAGATCAAATTCTAAATGATACAAAAAAGACATTAAATTTACGTTCATTTTGTCAGAAAATTTCTTCGAAGTTTATCATTGTAGTTTATTATATTATACACGGGAAATGATCAGAAATATATTTTAAGGAAAGGCAAATAAATGCAGCAGCAATGCATTTCCTAGACCTATATAGTACATGTATCACATTATAGGGGTAAACTTAATTGGCGCCTTTGTGCCTTAAAGGGTGTCAATTGGGTCTTTTTTGAAACTTAAAAATGTTGTGCCATAGTGCTCCGGGCTCCCCTAAATGACACAGTTCCTAGTTCGGGCGCTAGGAGCTTTCATTAGACCAAAAAAGTTTCTATATAATATCACATTATAGGGGTTAACTTGGCGCCCT
>NW_026937436.1:0-7932 GCF_032062105.1 Saccostrea cuccullata | reverse complement strand
CGGAATTACTAGTATTTATCAATCTCTACTATCGGATACAATGATAACCAATGCAAGGTTATTAACTAGAGGTACTGTGAGCGATGAGCTCACTAAATGATACCCCCCGCCTCCATATAGTTAGAATGGCAAAGTCCATGTTTTGCTGTGGCCAGGAAACCCAAAATATGTGTCTGATCAAAAAGTAAAATAGGAGGTGCACAATGGCAATATGTAATAAAGATTCTGTGAAAGTTTCGTCAAATTTCATTCAGTGGTATGAGAGGAGTTGCGGATAAGAGATGGGTACCCCAAAGCGTAACAGACGGACGGACGGACGGACAGACGGACGGAATTAACGATTACTATATACCCTCCCACTTTTCAAGCGGGGGGTATAAATATCAAACACTGAAATCAAAGTTTAAAATAACAGCAAATATATTAAAATATTGAAATACATGTACGCGTGCATATACCAAAAAACACAATCAACTTTTAATTAATTAAAATTCCATTTACAATTTACTGACAAATAAAGCGAAAGTTGAAAGATTTTTTTCCTAGCTGTATGAGTTGTAAGTCAGAATTTTCCACTTAAACGCATTAATAATTTAGCTATACTAGTATTTCATTTATACAATAATATACCTACCATTCAATCTCCTTTAAAACAATTTTACCCATGTCAGCTGGTTATATCCAGGTCTGAATTAAGATAGACAAAGTTTGTACTTTGAGTCGATAATACTATAACGACAGGATATATCATAATAGATACGTCATTAATGAAACGTTTTTATTGGTTACAGAAAGGGGTGTTCTCTTACAAGGTCCTTTACACCAGTTAGATTGACAGGTGCACATGAGATGTTTTAAGTTTCTGTATTATCAAATTATACCTGTCGAGGTTACTGGTCTGTTCTACCATTAATATTTTTATACCCCCCGCTTGAAAAGTGGGAGGGTATATAGTAATCGGTATTTCCGTCCGTCTGTACGTCCGTCCGTCTGTTACGCTTTGGGGTACCCATCTCTTATCCGCAACTCCTCTTAAACCATGGAAGGAAATTTGATGAAACTTTCACAGAATCTTTATTATACCCCCCGCTTGAAAAGTGGGAGGGTATATAGTAATCGTTAATTCCGTCCGTCTGTACGTCCGTCCGTCCGTCCGTCTGTCTGTCCGTCTGTCCGTCTTTCCGTCTGTTACGCTTTGGGGTACCCATCTCTTATCCGCAACTCCTCTCATACCACTGAATGAAATTTGATGAAACTTTCACAGAATCTTTATTACATATTGCCATTGTGCACCTCCTATTTTACTTTTTGATCCAACACATATTTTGGGTTTCCCGGCCATAGCAAAACATGGACTTTGCCATTATAACTATATGGAGGCGGGGGGTATCTTTATTTCGCTCAATATCTAGTTTAATATTGCAATTGTGCACCTCCTAGTTTACTTTTTGATCTGACATATATTTTGGATTTTCCAGAGGAAAACATGGATACTGCCATTATATTCATATGGGAGGCGGGGGTATTGTTTAGTGAGATCATTGCTCATAGTACCTCTAGTCATTTCAGAGAAGAGGACATACTTTTGCGGATGTATAAGCCAAAGCCATACCAAGCCCTGTCCACTTCTCTCAAGAGAATATGTCCTAAAATACTCACATGACGTGCAGGGAAAATTTTAAAGTCGTAAGAAGCACAAAATAATTTGTTTAATAGCGTAACCTACATGGAAGAATGATTCAAATGAAAGTGTTATCTTCAAAATAAAAAAAATCACAATTTAACCTTCCAACCAAATATATATGAAATCCTTAAATCTTTTCGCCCTCGTAGACACCAACCCAGGCTCTTTATTCTTTGGCAGATGTTTTACCTGTCAAGGCAGGGCCGTAGGACCCCCCCCCCCCCCCCCCCCCCCCCGAAAAATAATCTTGTCTATATATAGATGGAAAACCTACTTAATATATGCTTGTGTCCTTCAATAGATGCTTGATTTCAATTTGAGTGTGTTTTATCATATTATACAGCAACTTATTTTCCAGAGAAAGATCCATAGCTGCCTTACCGAGGATTCGGCCGACTCAAGTATTTAAAAGGAAATCACCTGTTCCTATTTATAGATACATGTACCTTTTCAATTCAAAATCAAACTACATGTTCTAATCATTTGTGGACCACTGTTATATTTTCATAGTTGAAAGTTTGTTACATGAAAATAATTTTACCTGCTCAATACTCTTATTCTAAACAAGAGTGTTAGAAAATTTTAAAAATAAAACAAGCTAGCAGCTATGACTTTGGGTCATTAAAAGAGTTTAAGACTGTTTTTTCCCGAGATACTTTCAAGGTGTAATGTTGTATTATATATTTCTTACATTATTTATACATGTATTATAAAATAAATAAAAGAAAACATAGGAAAAATGCACAGAGAGAAAAAAAATAAAATCACAGACAAGAAACAAGCACTGTGAGACTCGAACTCACGATCATAATGTCTTCAATCCAGCAATCATAGCACTACACCACGAAGTTGTGGGAATCAGATGGATAAATGTAAGAAAATAATTTCAGAAGAAAAATTAGATATATATTTTCAACATTTTCAATATGAAGACCACCTATAACCAAAATTATCTGAATGTAATGAATATACAGTCGTATCCAAATAAAATTATTCAGAAGTTGTTTTTCTGGTTAAGGGTGGTCTTTTGCTACAGTTTGTCATTGTTTAGGGGGGTACTTCAGTATTTACTATATTCTCCATATAAACTAAACAATTTTTATATCTATCATATGAAGGAATTATTAATATTTGAATATTATTTTTGTGTGATTTGCTTTACGGCATGTATAAACTAACATCGTATGACAGAATTTTGGTTAAACAATGTATTTAAAAAATTACTACTAGAGTAGGCGAAAGTGACTATCAAATGCGCTATGGCTTTTTAATAATAATAACAACATCTGATGCCTTTTTTTTTTACTTGTCAAGGAAATTTGTATTTTTGGTAGTGCCCCCTCCCCATAAAACCTGTTGTGACCTCCCCACCAAATTAAATTTCTTCCTACAGGCCATAGGCATCAGAATATCCCCTCCCCCCAACACATATACACTTATATTGCAGAGTATATTGCAGTGTCGGAGCATACAGAACAATGTCCAAAATCATCACAGTTATACATACAAAAACAGAACAAAACAAATATTGTATGATGAACAGAGAGTTGGGTATCTACTTTTAGTATGCATAAAATGTACATTATAATTGGCCTATGTATAATATCTGTAATATGCCTATATTGAACTATGTTGTTTTCTCTTATTATAATTTGCATTTATAAGTTGGCATAATAAAACAACAAACTCAGAATCTTCATTTGACATAATCCATGTAAACAGGTCAACATTGTTAAGCAGTATCAAATTTGGAAAGGTCTTAAAGATTTTATTTAAAAACTCTCCTCTTGAGTCATTATAAAGTGGACATTCTAGCAAAAAATGCAATTCATCCTCAGTTGGACTTGAGGTGCAGTAATGAAAGACTCTCTCACACCTGGGGAGAATTTAATTTTTACCACATTTATTAAGTTTTCTTTCATATCTACCCGTTTCTACCCTTAAACAATGATTACTAATTCTGAATCTTGCCAGTATATGTATTTAAACATAGGCATTGAAAATTGAGACTTACCATCCCCCCCAATTCAATAAGTCCCTCCCCCTTTCAATATGCTTCCGATGCCTATGCAGGCCTGTGGTGCGTGGCTCCGCACCAAGTGTAATAGAAAGGGAGGAAATGTGATGAATTATACCAGGGTTTGTTCCTGAATGATTAATCAGTTAGTCAAGTGCTCTCTCTGGCCATGCAGCGGAGACTGATAGATTCTCTCTGAGGGATCCACCACCCCCCACCCCCCACCCCCGGTTCTCTCACTCTTTTATATCTGGCACCCTTAAATTAAAAAACAACTTTAAACAGGATAATCAAATTATAATAAATTATGCCGATTGAATTTTGTTTGCATAAAATCCTCATGACCCCCCCCCCTTACTTATAAAGAGGTTATGGTCATTATTCAACAAATGAATTTGACCTCACTCTTTAATCATATTTTGTGTATCTATTCAATATAATTCAAAACAGAAAATTAAAAAGACATTAATATTTATTAGAACTATGACAATGAACTAAATTTTAATGGCATGACAATGACAATGAAACTTTAAACCTGCAACAAATGACATTCTCAGTAACTAACAAGTTGATGATACATCAATGCCGGATTGAACACATGATTTTCTTTGCTCTGTGTTACAGAAGGTACGTTTCTGTATTGTAGAGTCATGTATATATCCTTTCAGATCCTTTTTTTTGTGTACTAATGTAGAAAACTGAAGAAAAAAAATATAATTACACATGAAATCATGGGCAGTCCTTGTATTGCAACGAGTCATTCTAAGTTAAGTTCCCCTACAGAATGTTGTGGATTTTGTTTGATTTGATATAATATCATATAATGAAAAGTCTTATTGTACTAAAGAGCACCTGATTATTTTTGTGAATTATTCATGTACTTTACTTCCCTAACAATAATTAAAAATCAAAATTTATTCTAAGCTTTAGATAAATATTTTTTGCTAATTTTAAAAGGTAAATAAATGTCTTTTAAAATTAGCAAAAGATATTTATCTAAAACTTAAAATAACATTTGATTTTTAATTACTGTCAGGGGATGCTCACTCCTCCATGGCACCTGATCCAACCTCTGATGTTTCTAAAGGTCTGTATTTTCTCTACTACCCTACTACCGTTTATCATTGTTTCAAGAGTCTTTTGATTTTGTTATCATCATTTTCATGTTGTGGATTAAATAAGACATTTGACTGTTATCATGGTTATTGTTTCTAATGTTGTCAACTATTTGACAGTCATTGCATCTTTTGCTGTGTATTGTCAACATGTGCCTGGTATCGTACTATTTATGTCTGATTTTCTTTAATGAAATCTTTTCTTTTATTCTCTAATTCCTCTAGATTGATTTTAACATCTATTCCTGTCTCCAATGACTGACTTAATATTAGAATTATATATATTCCAGAATTATTGTATCTTTTCTTAGTAGTTTCGAAACTACTAAGAAAAGATACAATAATTCCTGAATACAATTATACATATTCAGGTGACTTGCTCACATATACTTACCATTATTACCTCTGATAAAGGCGTCCCCGTACTTATTCTTTAGCTGTCCATTAACGTACTCTTCTGTCTGCTACAGAGCAATATTCATGTAACCATCCAAACATGCCAAAACACCTAGTTAATACAGAAAGAGTCGTCTGAGTACACCTAGATTTCTTTGAATACTCTCATAAAAGACTTTAAAAAAATAAATGCAGCCCATACTTATTACTACGGTTAATTTTTTTAAATTAGAAAAATAAGTAATGCCAGGTGCCTGTAAAGAAATTGTGTGGCTGGACTCCTTTGTTCAGAATTTGAACCCTGACCCCTGCACCACTAGTCTCACAGGTACTCTACTAATTGAGCTCCCCAGTCTGATTAATCTCTGTTGAGATTCTGCTGGGCTAGATATTTGGACTGACACTTACAATACAAAATAGTTAATCCTCCCTAGACTATCTAGATTTCCCCTGCAACCAAGAAAATTCTGACTGCCCAGTCTTTACCTGTATTTAGTCCAAGTCTTTCTGAATACCTTATGATATTATTCCCTGTAAAATTATATATATCGTATAAATATTTGATTTTACCCAGCTGGGGTACAATGGAGTGACATGCCTTTCACTCTTTATAATGTTAAGGGGACATTTCTATAGAACATTTGTCATGCTTTTTTCACTATTTTTCAATTTTCTTATAGTATACATGTTAGATAGGTCTAATAAATTGATTTGTGAGCAAACCAAGCTACAACTTCTACTTGGGTTGCTATTCAAAATTATATGGTGATATCACTTATTCGAATGTCTCGCCCTCGTAGCTGCAGAAGGTCTAGGACCGCAGGCTTCAAGCAGCTAGGTCAAAGGAAATATCCAGGGAAAAGTCCCCAACGGGAAATATAGTCCACTCTGAATTCTGATGCCTTTGGTTTACCTCATTACAATGGAAAAGGTTGTCATATCTATAAACAACACCAAAATTTTTCATACCAACATCCTAATTACAAGTTCAAAGTCCATAAAACAATTCAAAATTTTGATGAATTGTATGTTGTATACATATTTATATAGATCTATATATATATATATATATATATATATATATATATATATATATATATATATATAATGTTTTAAAACTTTATTTAAAGAAGGTATCAGTTGCAAAGCAAACAGGACCTCCAAAACATCAGAGGTGGGATCAGGTGCCATGGAGGAGTGAGCATTCCCTGCTGACCGGTCACACCCGCTGTGTGCTCCTTGTCATTATTGGGGGAAATAACGGGAAAATGCGTCGTTAAATCAGTGTATAAATAAAGATGCTGCCTGTCAAACCCCGCAATCTTAATGTAGGCTCATAATCTGTGAAATTCCATGCACTTTGTTAAACTAATGATTTGTTTATAAATTGTTTAATTGAACTTGTATTTTACACAAGTAAGAAGAATTAATTTTTAAACAATTCTTTTAAATACTACGTGTGTGTACTAGTATTTGTTTATAAATTCAATATGCATTCCTTAAGATTTTTCTGGAGTTTATTGAACACAGGCATAAAATTTATGTTTGAAATGCTTTTTATTATACAGAATTGTGCATTAGGATATAACTCTAGTGTATGATAACTACTATACATAAATAAATGAACTCAAAATTTAGTGCAACCTCCCTCATCAACTGATTAGCATCATTAATGAATATGTGACAAGCTTCTCTATTTATTAACATACAATTAAACAGTTGGATACAAAGTAGCATGAATGTCAAATATGTTTACCACTAAATAAGTAAATTTACAGTGATTACCTTAATCCTTTAAAAAATGATTACAGACTTATGCACTTTGGTGAATTTTGATAGGGTACACTGTGTAACAAGAAAGGAGAAAAAGTTTTGCTGGACTGGAAATTAAACCCGGGACCCCTGCATCACTGGTCAGGTGCTCTACCGAGTGAATTATCCAGGCTAATACCCAAACTATTTCAAATGTGTAGATCTTGAAACAAAAATACAAAAATCATTTTTTTAAAAAGCATGGACCAAAAAAATTTAAATGATATCATACTTAAGTTATTTAAAATTCATACAGTGTACCAAAATGTATATATGTAAAGAATTTTAAAAAAAAAATTATTGCAAATTTAATTCCATTCTCTTTAAAAATATTCTACATATATACTTAATTGAAGAGATTAAATGGCTCTATACAAAACGTTCATATTCAGAATATTTGTTTCAAAAAATAAAAACGTTAATTTACATATTATTCAAACTTAAGAAAACATATTTTAAAAAAATATATAAACTATCGTATCGTACCTAAATAATCTACAATATAATGACTACATCCAGTTATGAACGATAAAACTACAAAACTATCAGAGTATATCAGAGATTGTGATTTATATACACCATTTAATAAACACATTGCTAGTTACGAGTTCCAAAGTTCATCACACATTTCAACAATGCTTTCTGCAATGCTGCAGGCATTTGCTGCCTGACCAGAAGTGAACACTTCGCCGGGCACAGTGTTAAAGAAAGGGTACATCATGCTGTCCGGACTGCTGCTGACAAGGGTGTCAAACTGTCTACAAAAGTTCCTCAGTCCAGGAACAGTCACATCGTATGACAGGGAAACTAGGTCATGGTTCCTCTGGTTATCCCCTGCTTTATTGGCATCGTCCCGATACATTAAACTCTTGATACACTTTTCAATGGCCTAAAATTAATGAAAATAT
>NW_026937435.1:0-78568 GCF_032062105.1 Saccostrea cuccullata | reverse complement strand
GATTTTCTTCATGTGGAAGGTTAATTAATCCCAAAGGACAAATATTACACAGCCTTCCAAGTATACAATGGTAACATATGCAGCAGTTATCTCTCTTTGCCCATTCATTCTTATGCATAGTTAAGGAATCTACCCCACCACCCCAGCTCCAAACCAGAAGACATAGAGAACCAAACTTAGCATCAAAATATGTATTTCTGCCTACTGAACTATCATACCAAATTTGAACTTAATTGGGCAACCACACAAAAAGTTGTCCATTCATTTTTATGCATAGTTAAGGAATCTACCCCACCACCCCAGCTCCAAACCAGAGGACATAGAGAACCAAACTTAGCATCAAAATATGTATTTCTGCCTACTAAACTACCCTACCAAATTTGAAATTGATTGGGCAACAATAAAAAAAGTTATTAGAAAAAAACAGAAAATTTGTGGACGGAAGAGTGACAGACGGACAGACAGACAGACGGACGGACGGACGGACAGACAGAGTGTTTACTATAGGGCACCCGCAAATCCTTGCGGGGCCCTAATTACACCTGGTTTTTTTTTTAGCAGGCCTACTAAAATTTGCCAGTACCTAGGTACTTATATCACCCATCTGAAAAAAGGATTTTATTTGTACCAGCCAGGAGCTCGTTCCAACAAAAAAAAATTAAAGAAAAATTTGAGGGCATATTTTTAATTAAGATATGGCTTTCAAAAGGTACCTCCTATTTCAGAAAGAGTACCACCTATTTCTAATGTCTTTTAAAGCCCTAGAATCCAAAATTAAGGATACTTGAACACAAAATAAAATTTTGATGCTATAAATTAAGATTTCTTTAGCGATTAGAAATGTGACTTTTTGACTGTTTCCAACTTTCTATATAACTCTATAAAACCAATCTAAATGGTTAAGCACGTCTTATAAAATTCGTCAATTTGATGATCTGTTACCTACTCCAGAATGCTAGAGATTCACAGCGAGATACTTCTGACTTGTCACTGTGTAACGAATCAAGCACAGGGACGTTAACCAAGGCTCTTAATTGTTCAATGTTGTAGTTTGGAGAATATCAGACACCTCAGCCCAACAACACCTCGGCCCAATGACACCTCAGCCCAAGACACCTCGGCTCACTGACATCTCGGCCCAATAACAGACAGGTCGGCCAATCTATAGTTTTATATGACACCTCGCCCAAACAGAATTTCATTTCAACATATTTTAATTTTTAAATCTCTTACGTCCGGGGCCTATACTCCCTGCTTATGTAGAGATCTATGTGAGAGGATCAACGGATCTGATTTTAATTAGATTGAAAAAATAATATTTGACCTTAGAAATACCTTCCATTTTTCTAAAATTAAGAAAATTCAAAATCAATCAAATGGGATTAAGCTACGCTATTGGAGCGGGTATGGAAGGGAATTACCGCCAAAAGTCTATGTATCTTGCTTTTATTCTTATTCTGCCTACTTCTTTATGCTTTGTTATTATTGTAATTATATGTCACTTTATTCTTTTCATATTCGTCTTTATTACATTTCACTTTGACTTTTATCCTTCTTCATTTTTCCCTTACTTCTATGTTGCTTTATTTTTGTAAATTCATTTTACTTTCTTTTAAATTGGTACAGTTTCTGAAATGATTATCTCTATTACGAACGTGAATTCAATCACACAAAGAATGAAGCATATTCAATAAAGACGAATACAGTTGTCAAAATTTAGTGCCGCATTATAACGCTAGGTGGCAGGGGTGTTCGGTACGAGTGTTGGTAAAACTAGGTAAGCAAACCCGGGCCGGGGTTATTCGAGATTTTTCAATTTTCTGCCTTAATACTTTATCAATCGAACTTCTGAAGACCGGATCTGATCACCCGATCCAATGTTTAAATATTTATTTTCTCTAGGCACAAAGGAATAGCGGCCTCTTTTTTCAGACACAACTTTATATACTTTACTGAATATGTTCATTGAAAGGTCGACCCACTTTTTGTAAGGGTAAGGGTCAAATAAGGTTAATGTAGTATAGTAGGGAGAAAATTTAAATTTGATACAGTATACTATAGAAAAAGTTGAATCTAACCCAAAACCCACCCCGCCCCTGAAATAGGATTTCATTGGCGTCGGAAGCAAAGTGAAAGTTGGGGGGGGGCAAAGTGTAAGAAATATTTTTTAGACCTTCAAAAAAAAAAACTTGACAAAAAAAAAAAAAGAAATGTCCACTGTCCAAACACGAAAATCCTATTTCGTGGTGGTGGTGGTGGGGGTGGGGGTGGGTGGGTGTTCCTACATGTACTTCAGTGTCAATTTCTTTTCAAAACAGTGGGGGGGGGGGGCTAAACCTACGCAGCAATGTTCAATGTCTATACTAAGTCTATCTTTGGAAAAAAAGTGGGGGCTAAGCCCCCCTCCCCCTCCCCGGTTTCGACGCCTATGTATTTTTAAGTCTGGAAAATTTCCTTGTTTTTAATTTTTTTGGGTTTTTTTTTTTTTTTTCTTGTAAAGTTGTTTTAAGCGGATAGCTTGAATTTTAAAAAACGATTCTACGTCACTGTTCTCTCGCCTGTAAAATATAACTCTATTAAAGTTATTTGTTGGATAATTGAATTCCAGTTAAATTGACATAAAAATGTTAAATATTTTTATTCTAGTTACCCGTTATAAATTGAGTTGTTTTTCAGGACCTTCTACTGAACTGAACTTTATTTCACGACAGATAGTAACTGCTCATGCGTGTGATTCTATGGACGGGGCTTTGCAAGGGAGTGAGGAGTTTTATGGGTAGGCGAAGTCGGAACCAGGCTACACCCCAGTCATACTAAAAACTCCCCAGTCTTTTTTCTGCTATAATATTTTATATTGAAGTAGCACTTTTCAATTACAGTAAGAAAAGAAATATCTTTAGTACGCACCGTATTTTACATCAGCCAGGAGAGCTAAAAAAAAACATCTTAAAAC
This sequence comes from Saccostrea cuccullata, assembly GCF_032062105.1. Classification (NCBI taxonomy): domain Eukaryota; kingdom Metazoa; phylum Mollusca; class Bivalvia; order Ostreida; family Ostreidae; genus Saccostrea; species Saccostrea cuccullata. Next base: position 75,615 of record NW_026937435.1, on the reverse strand, counting down.
TTGAAAATTCTATTTGAGGGGGGGGGGGGGGTCGTCAACCTTTTTAAATACCTAAATTTACTCATATGCCACTAAGTACATGACTTTTATTATTTAATATATAAATTGACTATTAGTACTGCAACAAAAAGTGTAAGGGATGGGGGCAACAAGCCTTTCGCTGAACTTTTCCATTAGTAGAAAGTCTGTTATGTTTAGGAAAATGTTTCGTGGCTACCCTCCCCTCTACCGGTGAAACTTACCCCATATGAGGTCGTACAGACGGAAGTCAGTATATTTATTGAGACTTGGGGGAGTGGGGGTGATAATGATTGTACCTTGTATAACGTCCCTTTATATCGAGAATTTTTAACTCAAATGGAGAAGCCACCTCATGCCGGTGGAGAGCTGCAAATTTGTCCTATATACTCGGCACTTATAGCCATTGAGTAGTGAGGGATCTTTTTTCGTGCCAGCACCTACTGCGACACGGGACCTCGGATAATACGGTCTAGATCTCATCCGGAGGACCGAACTCCACGTCCCATAGTGGTATTGACCGACTCCTTACTACTGTGTTTCGTGACTAGAGCAGACGCCGTAACCACAATGCCACGCGGGAGACTGCACCTTGGGGATGGGGTGGAGAGGGGCTGCATCCAGGGGGGGGGGGGGCGAAAAAAGGAAGTCATTATCCATTTGTACTCGTGAAGATTATCTATGTTTAACTAAATGGTTAACATGTTTTAATTAATAACCACCATTAAAATACGGTATAATTTAAACATCCATTCATACAGGACGGATAAGTTTTCTTCAAAAACTGAAAACTTTAGTATATAAACATTGTTTTACCATTAAAAAAACTATTCGGGGGAGGGGTTGCTATGAAGGGGGACGAATTGCTTTATACAGCGAGATTTCCCACAGAAGACTAGCTATATATTGAAACTTCCCCGGGGGAAGTTTCACTGTATAGTCTTCCGAAGGAAGCACCACTATGTAGTCAGTCTTCCAGGGGAAATCTTACCATCTTCCGAGGGAATGTCATTATCGGGTACACACCTGAAGTTATAACAAACATCATACGAAAATTTAAGTTCGATTGATAAATTATTAAGGCAGAAAATTGAAAAAAAAAAACCTCGAATAACCCCGACCCTGGTTTGCTTACCTAGTTTTACCAACACTCGTACCGAACACCCATGCCACCTAGCGTTATAATGCGGCACTAAATTTTGACAACTGTATTCGTCTTCATTGAATATGCTTCATTCTTTGTGTGATTGAATTCACGTTCGTAATAGAGATAATCATTTCAGAAACTGTACCAATTTAAAAGAAAGTAAAATGAATTTACAAGAATAAAGCAACATAGAAGTAAGGGGAAAATGAAGAAGGATAAAAGTCAAAGTGAAATGTAATAAAGACGAATATGAAAACAATAAAGTGACATATAATTACAACAATAACAAAGCATAAAGAAGTAGGCAGAATAAGAATAAAAGCAAGATACATAGACTTTTGGCGGTAATTCCCTTCCATAAGCGGGAGAGTGGGTTAATGAGATGAGAAAGGAACGTCTTCATCACAAGTTCAGTAAAAACATGACATAACTGTATAAAATAATATAAAATTGGAGTAAATTACTAAAAATCACCTAATCTCAGCATCTCATGTCAGATCTGCCTCTGTCATACCTTTGAACTCTGGCGGGAAATGTGTCACTAGAGACGTTCCGAGTGTATGTGTTCTCGGTCATTTCCGTTCCGGAAATCGGGATTGTTTTGGTCACATGATTTCCCAATATGGTGGGAACTCTACTTTCACTTTAGTCAGGAAAATGTAAGAAAACAATCATGTCAAGCGACAATAACGTCGAAGAATCGACGGAATACTCGAAAGTATGGAATCAAGGATGCCCCCAAGCCAGCGATCGCCACTCCTCTGGGTCAGGTAAATGAAATCTAGACAGGTAGATTAATTAATTACGATGATCTAAAGGTAGGAGTGTTTACCTCGTCACAAGGCCTCTGAATCAGTTGTAAACACGTGATAGGAAAGATCATAAAGATGTACAATGTTTAGACTTTAGTTATTTTGTCCAACATTAAAAAAATGAACTGGAAATACAAAAACTGACTGATTATGACCGGTTACTATAGTATATAATCGATAATCAAACAAGGAACTGGGTTGCAGATGTCACAGGAGTCGGCAGTTTTATCAATAAACTAGAAATAAAGTTAAAAATAGGTTTTTAATGATTTTGACTTTATTTCTAGTTTATTGATAAAACTGCCGACTCTTGTGACATAAGTACGTATACACCTTGAAGAGAATGTTCAGTCAGACTTGTACGTCAGTAACGTCACATACAAACTGGTTTAGAAGACATTAAGCAAACTGCATATTTTCTTATTTCCTTGGTAAAAGATTTATATTTGGAGTAATAATATTTTTTTTAAAAAGTATGAATTAAAACACACTTTCAGCGAAGTACAAGGGACAAACCATTTTGCTTTATTGTATTAATTATGAAGTCATGGGGAATGAAATTCACTTTGTAAGTGTCAGTTCGTGTTTGCTATATATATAACTGTGTTTTATTGTACATACATATAGCATATTATGTGCAGTTGCCCACGTGGCACAGTGGTTAGACCGTCTGCTCTAGAGTCGCAAAGTAAGGATTTGATCCTTAATTACGTCAGTGGTTCGAATCCCACTGTGGGATTTGGAGACCAGTTCTTCGGAAGAGACTGTATAAGCAGATGTCATGTGTCGCTGTAGGTGCTGGCACAGAAAAGATCCCTCCCTGCTCAGTAGTGCTTAGTGCTGAGTATAGGAGAAAATTTGCAGCTCTCCACCCACAGGCGAAATTCACTTCCCAATTTTTTGAGAAGTGAAAAATTCTCTCGAGAGAATTTAAACAATATACAATCAATCAATCATATTATGTGCAATAGCCAGTAATGTTTTTGAACATAAATGCATCTAAATTCCATGGATTTATGGTTATTATATAGCTGTTACAGTAATGATTAAAGAAAATATTATCTCAGCAGATGATACATTTCATTTACTGTGAGTTTGATAATTCTTGTGTAACCTCCTTAATATAAATCCTCCATCAAGCATTTATCATTTGCCATGACAAATAAATAAATGATTATCTTATTTTTAATTAGACCAGAACCTGCGCTGGATTGGACGCCAAGGAGACTGTATTCCTGGTGGTCAGTTTTGTAAATATCGTGACAGCACTGGGACTGACTCTCTATCGCTTCATCACCGTCATTGACGAGGGCAAATCGGACAGCTCTGATTTTACATTCGCACTGATTCTCATAATAAATGGAGGTAATATATATTGTTAAAGACTTGGTCTGTCACAACAAGTACCTGTTCTTTATTATGATATAGATTTTTAGCTGTGTGAGACATTAACTAGCACCTGTCAAGGATGATGATCTGTAGTCTGTCATGTGTCACTGTGAGCTTGTAAGAAGTCACATGTTAATGCTTATCCAGCTTTGACATGTTTTAATTTGTACTTCGATTCATCTTAATCACTGATACAACATAGGTTTCTGTTCAGGGAATACATGCATGTACACTGCTTTTAATTGGCACTTTGCATTCTCAAGTGAAGAGAAAATAATTTATTATGCTTTAAATGTTTTAGAGTTAAATGTGTATACTGCACTATTCTGATCAGGAAGTTAAAAAGTATTTTTGTCATTCTTAAAAGTGTATATAATGAAAACAATATAATTTTCAAGTCCAGTACAGATAAAAATCAAATAAAAAATTCAAGCCCCGATGTTCATATGCACCCATTTACTGACCCGGTACATGTACCATTGTAAATTTTACATGTTACATACTCATGGTCTGAAAATCTTGTATGCTATAGCAAACTCTTTGTAAATAAGTACATATACTTATTATTTTTTTTTTTTGGGGGGGGGGGGGGGATTCTTGTAAGACTGAGGTCAATATATTTTATTTATAATTTCCTAATTTTTTTATTCTCCTTATACAGTAAAATAACATATTTTCACGGGATCAAATTTTTGAGGTTTGAGAAAGAAATATTGTTTTGTATGGATTTGATTTTTAGGTTGGAGAAGTGTCAAGTAATTATAATTTCTTAAGGTCACCCGCGTGGCGCAGTGGTTAGAGCATTTGCTCTATAGTCACGAAGTAAGGAGTCAATCCTTACGTCGCGGGTCGGAATCCCACTGTGGGACGTGGAGAACGGTCCTTCGGATGAGACCGTATAAACTGTGGTCCCATGTTGCAGTAGGTGCTGGCACGAAAAAGACCCCTCCCTGCTCAATGGCCACAAGTGCTGAGCATAGGACAAAATTTGCAGCTCTCCACCTGCAAAGGGATGGTGTCTTCATATGCGTGAAAAATTTTTAACCGATATATTAAACAATATGGCAATTGCAATCAATCAATATGCATATGACATTTCCCAAGTATATTTTGAGGTCAGGTCATGAATTGGAAGGTCTCTCCATACCCAGTAAACAAAATGAAAATTACCCCCCCCCCCCCATGAAACTTAGTGATTTTACAGTATTTCTTCTTTAATTTCTGATCTAATGTTATGTATATGTTTTAAGTCTTCTTTCAGTGTTCTGTATATTTTTATGTATTTATTTTTTAGTGTTCTCTACATTTTACGTGTTAATTTTTCAGTGTTCTGTATATTTTTATGTGTTTATTTTTCAGTGTTCTGTATGTTTTAATGTGTTTATTTTTCAGTGTTCTGTATATTTTACGTGTTTTTTTTTTCAGTGTTCTGTATATTTTACGTATTTCATGGCCTGCTGCGAGAGAAGAAGTACGAGTTATACGTCCTGATACTGGCTATTCTTGTTGTACTGGTGTACTGTGTCGTGGAGTACATCGTCAATGTCGACGGACGGAGCACACTCAAACTGGTAAAGAGTAGTCTATAAATAGATGTCCATTGAGAGAGAGAGGGTCCGATCTAATTAAAAATAGATGCTATATCTGCTCGCATACTAGCTACACTACATGTAACATCTAACAACATCCCATAGATCGAGGGTCACATCAGAGATCAAATTCTATCTAACCAATCAAATCGTCTCCTGCAAAATCATTGATGGTTGAAGCAAATTATTCGAGAGTTGTTCTGACTTTGATCTCTGACATAACCCTCTTTGGGATGTTGTTTGATGCCAGCAGATCTAACATCTAAATTCAATTTGATTAGAGAGGGGTCAGTCCTGTAATGTTTCTTATATTTAAATTATATAACAGATGACAACCAATTATTGCAATCTCCAAGCATGCAATAACTAAAAATCCACCTCCAAATAAGTACACAGTACAGATTCTATTACCTAAGTGGCAGTATATCCTCTTTATTTTGTGTATTCTGGTGTTGTTTATAATCAGCTGTTTATGCCTGACACAGGTGCGGATGATTCTAGCCATTGTCCTGGCTCCCCCGAATATCGTCCTGGCCTGGTCAGTAGCCAGACACTTTGGTTATCTAACTTTCAGAATCGTCGGAGCATCGGAATACCTTCAGCGTAAGTCTGATTAACACAATTTACAGTTAATTTAAAGGGTACAGCTAAAGCAATGGCCATATTGAAATATTACAGTATTTATTTATCCATGTTTATATAAAATACATGGTTACTGTCTTGAGATATAAGCGATATTTGGGCGAGGGTAAGAAAACGTGATAGAGGGCGAGGCTTGCCGAGTCTTCTTACGTTTTCGACCCGAGCCCAAATATCGCTTATATTTCAAGACAGTTATCATGTATTTTGTTTATCCTGCAACATTTTCTTTTCATTTGACCGTCCAAAAACTAGCTGTTTTCGACAGGTTTAGGCACATCTCTGCAGTTGAACAATGACGCCATGGCGTATACATTGCAATATACATGATGTCACAATGCTTTTAGAACATCGGAATACATGCACGAGGCTTTATTAGGGCAGTGACCGGATAAAGCTTTGGTTTATTAGGTTACCTTTATTAGGTCAATGCAAGGGGTAGTTGCAGGATAAAATATTAAACAAGTTTAATTTGGTCTGTGACTCTACCACATACATGCATAGTTGCATACATACAGATATTTTGAGGAAAATTATATGTTGTTATACATGTTAAAAGCCTAGATTACTACGTGTTAATTGATCAAACGGAATTGGAAAATGCATGGTCATTTTTTTTTGCATTTTCTGGAAATTTATTGGAGATTTACTAAGTTTCCCTATATAATATTGACGTTAAAGATGAAGTTTGAAGAATTCTTGTAGGTATTTTATGTTTCTTAGAGAATTAAAAGAAATTTTTGTGAGCATTTTCTATCACTTTTTCTCGTATCTGATAACCAGTGAATTTTGTATAAAATATATATATGTTATGCATCTCCCACTTATAACATTTTTTTTTCAGATCTATACAAACAAGCCTCTATTTTCTCATCAATGTTAAAGTTTGACATACAAGTGACTGTAAGTGAGATGGGACTAAAAATAGCTATAACTTATTCATGAATTTTAACAAATGTATCATTTTAAAAAAATCAAAAATTTTAGAGGTCTAAAATGTTTTTTTTAAAAAAATCAAAATGTTATATGTACATGTAGGAATTTTACTCAATCACATTTCTTAAATTTGCAGGCAAGTTTTGTGATTTTGGTTTTGAAAGACGGAACAAAACTTGATGTGTTCCAGCAGGTGGCGCTGTCTGTGGGTCTGCCGTACTCCGTGTTGTGGAACATCTTTGGTTGGTTCACTGTAAGTTAACTGGTTTCCATCAGTAGGAATCATATGAAATGAATACACTCTCTTCATATGTAAATTTTAGCATATATCATGTTCTCTTTTTAATTTTGCTTAATGATAATGAAACAATTTGAATTTAAGGTAAAGATCCATACCATCCTATAGAAATAACGGAACTACAGATTTTGTTGAAACTTTTCAGAATCTTAACTGAGTATTTGTCCTTTCCAGATCAGTGTAAATTTTGGGGTCAACCGGGCCTCCTTTTGATAGGATTGTTACTAAAAATAGACATTGTCTCGTGAAATGACGGAAATGCGGAAATTAAGATATTTATTCTAGCTTTCTAAAATTAAAAGCAAAAGAATTTTTTTAACATATGAATCATAGAGAAAATATGCTTGTTTAAATGTTTAATTATTTTTTTTAATCTGCTGATCCACCTAATATTACTTTCTAGGGCGAATTAAACATATTTAGCTCAAAATTATAAAGTTCATTACTAGTAAAAATAAATTGCTGCTTGATATTCTGACTACAGATTTCTTTTTAAAATTAACACGTTATTTTCCAATGTTCTCTGCCTTATATGGCATAAAAATTAAGTGGGGCAGCGGGCATCAAACAAGAAAATTTCACATTTTTAAACCAAATTTGCTGAAAAATGATAATTTGAAAAATCTTTTTAACATCTATACTTTTAGGATTTGGGTGTAAAAATCGCTTTAGATATTTGAAACTATCGATAATAGAACTGTAATAAGTATGGTTTAAATCATAAGTTGAATATTTAATGCATAGACGGCCAAAAATTCGTTTTCACGATTCACAAGCATAATAGTAATCGGGTTCAATCTTCAGAATATTCTATAAACCGTTAATGCGCACGTGTGACGTTGTGACGGAAGTGAAAGAAGAAAATACTTTCAGTTAAACATGGGTAGTTTGGATGCGATTTAGTTGATTAAAAATTTAGAGAAGTGGCACGTTTTACTACTTTTTGTGTCTATGTAATACATTTCTCGCTATTCATAGATACAAATAAGTGGTTTGTTTGCCACATCTTTTTAACGTCTGGTTTCTGATCTCAGGAAATGCTCGGACCTGTCCAAGTAAGGTTCAACGTTGTTTATCATGTTTTTATTCATACACCATATAAAATAGATCAAATTAATGTACGCGGAGATGAATATGTTCAGTGTTTCTACTTTGTAATGTTTGTTTGTTTAAAACACCGTGCTTACAGGCGATCATATCCTTGGAAGGCAGAGATCCCCTTCTTAAGCTAGGGACACTCTAGCACTGAATAATCGAGGTTTTCCGTACATAACTCAAATTCGTTTAATAAATTCAAGCTCCATAGTTGATGACTAGAATTGCATTGAATGCATCATTACTAAAGCTACGTCATTTAATTGGTAAAATGTGAAGTAATTTATGTATTTTTAAAATCAATAAGGTTTTGTAAATATATGAAAGAGTTCATAATTAAAAGGGATAAGCAAGTCAAACAATAAAAAAATAGTTGTTTTATGTACTCTGACTGAGCTGTCAAAATCACCCTTACACAATAATTTTTGTCAGCACTTATATTTTTTTTCTTGTTTCCATAGTATAATTTCTATAGGATGCTTTTTGATTGAAATTTTCATGGCGGATGTAGTGGTGAGTGTGTGTGTTCCCATGGACATTGCAGAATTATTAAATGTACATACTTAACCTAGCAGTACAATTATTCTCTGCGATCCTTGGACTTTTAGTAAGACATAGTATTCTCGGCACTAGTGTCTTTCAAATGGCAAATAAATTTTCATTGGTTAAAAAATTAATAACATCAGGTACTTTTAATCATTGTTGACAATCATTAGACAACTTACCGGTAATCTTACTTTCTTATATGTCCTGAATTTCTATCCCGGCCACATATATTTCAACGATGAATGAAAGCTGTGTAAATTTTAGAGGCTAAATACATAACATCAAGAATATCCCGCCTTACTGAAAGTCCTAAGATAACAGTGAATTTTACTAAAAGTGACCTTGGATGGCAGGACCCCTCCTTGGAAAAACTGATCTATGCAAAATTGGTATGAAAAGTCATTGGTATGATGCTTTAAAAGTCAACAACTCCCTGAGTAAATAGAATGTTCTATGTTAAAGTGATATTTTGATATGGATCCAGTGAGCATTTGTTCCATGAGTTTTGACACAGATTCTCAAACCTGAAATTGTCTGAGCTGATGAACATCGTTATAGGTACTGAATATTTAATTTGTATGTATACTTGTATATTAAAAGTACCTGAGGAATAATACATGCATTATGAACTTGGTCTAGTTTTAAAAAAAAAACTCTTTTCTGTTGCTCTGTGCCTAAAATAAAAACATTTAATCAAGACATCCAAGATGGTTCAATTTGACTTGTATTGGAGTTTAGGCAGTTCAATTATACTTCTTTAAAATTGTACTCTAATAATGAAATTTAAAAAAAAGATTTTTTTCTTCTCCAGCTTTTTATCATGCTACATGACACAGCACAAAGTCCTAACTCATAAGTTTGGGAAGGACTCTTCATTCATTTGGGGGAAAATGGTTTGATACAAGTTTTGCATGCTGGTCCAATACATTATCCGGCTTTTTGGAACTGTGTTGCTTAGTGCATATTGATGTTAAAATAGATAAATGTGTAGGTGTATAATATTATTAAGCTCAATATGATATCAAAAACTATTTATGTAGGAAAAGAAAGAACTGAATAATCACTGGGAAAGTTATGCTATTTTTTTTTAAACAAGTATCTTGATAAACCAAGTTTAACATCAACAAAAAAAAAAAAAACTTATATAATTGTCTCCCCTTTCACTGAAAGTGGGGATACTAAATTTAGGTCTGTGCATCTGTCCGTGTGTCTTTCTGTCTGTCTGTAACACTTTCAAGAAGCCTTTGCATTGAAATATTACACAGCAACTCTCTGTGGCTCGAGGGAGACCCTTATTGATAAGTGATCAAAGGGTCAAGGTAATTATGCAATAAATTCTGTATGTTGGAAAATTGATTTGTTTTTGAAAAAAAAAAACACTGTCATAACTTTTATGAGACAGTATTAATAATTTTTCATTCAAATAAAAAGCTACAATCTTGACATAAATCCATAAAATCTAAACTGAAACTGGTTATCTTTGTTTTTAATGATTAATGCATGATTAAACCATGCACGAACAACCAAATTGTATAACTTTGACATTGTAAGCACTCGGCCTAACTAACAGAGTTGATTTTGTGAAATGTTGGATTGAAATTTTATCCTTTTCCTTATTCCTTTTTATATCACCCTCTATGATCTCATAGGCATTCCTATTTATCATCTTATACATGTATTCCCTTCTTTGTTACTGTCATATTGTTGTTTGTGGGTTTAAGTCTAACTATCATTACAGTAATCATGGTAATGCATAAAATTGCACATTATCTTATTAGCGACTGATATCTATTGCTATACTATTCACGGGTGCTTGAAGACAGAAATATCCCCATTCCCCATCTGATATAGACCCCTTGGTCTGTTCGACGTATGTTTTTCTCATTTATTATACATAATGTATATACCGTAGATGAGAAATATGTAATTTTATCATCAGTTTGGAAATTGGCTCTAGCAAACACATAACAAGAGGCCCAAAAGGTTCGAAAATGGTTATGTACTATGTACAAGTATATAAGCAAACGATAATGACTTTCGACAAAAGAGAACCATTTATTTGTTACTCTGTATTTTTTCAACTTCCAGAGAATCGAACCCAGGACACCTGTCAGTCTAATGACATGTGCAGCAATACACTATACTGTATACCCAAAGCACTACAAATGATAGCTAAAGATTATTGGGCACTAGCTTTAAAACAAATTTTTCCAAATTTTCAGCATATATGTCACATATTATGTGTATTAAGGAATTTTTTGTCAATGTATCAATGTCCTTTCCTACTTAAATGAAATATTCTGGGTTTTTTTTTATCAATAATTATTTTATGTTTCAGTGCAAGGATATACCAAATAACAGAGCATTAATATTTGTGCAGTAACTGTTTTATGTATGATATATGTTTTGTTTCAGTTAACAAAATGCCTCAAAGGTTCATAAAATTTATTCAGAATTCAACTTTCAAGGGTCTGGAGCAGACTTCATACATTCTCTTGTGAGACATTCTGTGAAAGCTACACAAAATAAAAATAAAAAATAATTCATGTAGGTTCACAACTTCAGGTAATATAAATCAAAAAATTCCAAGAAACTTATGTAGATTCATAGGTAAACATTAAACAAATTAATCCGGACATTCAAAACTTATATTTGAGCTTCTACTGTAATTCTTATACACCATCAATAGTTAAGCAACACATTATCAACTTGTTCTACTCAAATATCATACAAAATTTTGTTAAATTTAACTTTAAACTGACTTTCTAACAGCTTGTGGATTTTAAATCTAAAAATAGCATCGACTGCGAGTTGCAAGTACAGCATATAAACAAAAATACTTATGATATGCACAATAAAATGATTGCGTAGTAAACTGCAAACAAAATAATCTAATATTCAGACAATTTCAATTATAAAACTTACATGGTTGCCACTATATAACAAGAAGTTTCGTTGATAAATTTGAGTGCATGAACCTCGTGCAGACTTCCGGAAATGCCGTTATACAAACAAAAATGAAAGTAAATAAAGATGGACATAAGATTTCCGGATTAATCGAGTGTGGTAACATTACACTCCCCGTCTGATATGATAATATCACCAATATTTAAACTAAACAAACTAAAATTAGGTAACTCTACCAAATATCAGTATTCAAAATAACAATAATACACAATAAAAGATACAGTACACTGTGCTTCACAAACATTTCCATCAAATGTCCTCTCACGACACGTTCACACTATTGTTTGTTTGGTACGAGAAGCACAACTTCTGTCGCTGGGCGTTTGAAAATCTTTCTGTTCATGCCAATACGAACTTCTATTTTACGGACACGCGCATCATCACTAGGGTAAGTGTTCTCGACAATTCCCATTGGCCAGTCATTGCGATGAAGTGTCTTGTCACGGAGAAGGACGACATCACCGACTTGAAGATTTCTTTCGTCTTGTTGCCATTTCTTCCGCTGTTGGAATGAAGACAGATACTCCATGTTCCACCGTTTCCAGAAACAATTCGAAAGCTGTTGAACACAGCGCCACTGATCCTTCATCAAATCCTTTGTTGAAAACTCTTCCAGGTCGAAAGAATCCACCGTGTGTCTTGTTTTCAAGGTGAGTAATGTTGCAGGGAACAAAGGATAGGGTAAGTCTGGGTCATATGTGACCCCACTCAGAGGGCGTGCATTGACGATAGAGCACACCTCTGCCATCAAAGTCACTAATACTTCATGAGAGAGTCTTGTCACTTTTGGATCTGTCAGTAGAGAATCCAAAATCTTCCTCGAGACGCCTATCAGCCGCTCCCAGGCCCCACCCATGTGTGAGGCATGTGGGGGGTTAAACTTCCACTGAATTCCTCTCCTTTCCATGAAGTCCTTTAGCGGTGCATCTTCAATGTCAATCATGTTGACGTTCATTTCTGAAGTGGCTCCAATAAAGTTTGTACCACGATCGGAGCAAATTGTGCGCACTTCACCTCTAAGGGCTGTAAGACGACGTAAAGCGTTGATGAAGCTAGAGGTGCTTAATTCCTCAATTACCTCGATGTGGATTGCGCGAATGACCAAACAGGTAAAAATCACTGCCCATCTCTTAGCTTGAGCTTGACCTCCTCGTGTCTTTCTGTTAACAATGGACCAAGGTCCAAACACATCCACTCCAATATGTGTAAAGGGGGGTGCCGGATGAAGATGAGCCTCAAAAACGTCAGCCATTTTTGGTTGTTGTTGTTTGCCTCGCAGCTTTCTACATGATACACACTTCTGTATATGAGAGTTCACAAGACGGCGACATCCTACTATCCAAAACCCTGCGCTTCTTATTGCCCCTTCTGTGAATAAGCGTCCTTGATGTTTCACTTCTCTGTGAAAGTGGTCCACAAGCAAATTGGCAATGTGGCTCTTTTTCGGAACAATAAGTGGATTCTTCTCTTGAGAGGTCAAGTTGGAGTGACGAAGTCTGCCTCCCACTCTAAGTAAATCATCTTCGTCCAAATATGGGTCCAGATTAAAAATTGAACTGCTCTTGTTTACTGTTCTGCCTGCCTTGAGAGCTTCGATTTCTTCAGGAAATTTCTCATCCTGAATCTCACGGATGATAAGAAGTTCAGCTTCTTTCAAGGTAAGTGGTTCTTGTTCTTTATCTTCATCATATTTTGACTGTTTCCACTTGCGTATCATGTTCTGTATGAAGCAAATAGCTCTGGTCAGTCGCAGCCAATCGGAAAACCTTTCAAAGCGATGGGAGCCTAGACGACAAATGCTCTGTAATTCTGTCTTACATGATCTGACCTCTGGATCGCAATCAATGTCAAGGTCATAATGTTCATTTTCACTGCTATCAAGAAGTTCACTCAGGCCATTCAACCAGAGACTGGCTTACATCTCCTTTGCTGCTACAGATCGCGTGCCTTCGTCTGCTGTATTCATTTTTGTCGGAATGTAATTCCAGTCTTTAGGTTCACTTGATTTGCGTATTCTTTCAACACGATTGGCCACATAGGTGAAAAAACGCTTGGTTTCATTTCTTATGTAGCCCAAAACTACTTTACTGTCTGTAAAAAATCTAACTGAGTCAAGGTTGGTGTCAATCTCTGCAGCGATAAGTTCATATAGTTCAGTTGCCATGACAGCCGCGCACAATTCCAGTCTCGGCACAGTGTGACCATGCTTAGGTGCCAGTTTAGCTTTCCCCATGATGAACCCAAGCTGTTCCTTTCCCGTGTCAGAAACTTGTCTAAGGAACGCGACAGCTGCAATGGCCATAGTTGAAGCGTCCGAGAATATCAGTAATTCCTTGTAATTTGCATTACTAACAGACATCTCACTAAAGGTACGTGGAATCTGCAAATGTTCTAAGTCCTTCAAGGATGATTTCCAAATGGTCCACTTTTGGAGAAAGTCAGGCGGCAAAGGTTCATCCCAGTCTAATCCACTTGTCATGGCTTCACGTAGAATAGCCTTTCCAGCAATCGTCACTGGCGCAACAAAACCAAGTGGATCAAAGAGACTGTTGATGGAGGAAAGGACGCCACGTCTTGTGAATGGTTTCTCCTCCATGTTTACTTTGAATGTGAAGTAGTCATGTTGAAGGTTCCAACAGATGCCTAAACTTCTCTGTGTTGGTAGGTCATCTGCCCAGAGTTCTGTGTTTTTTAGGTCCTTTGCCAGATCCTGAGAACTGAAGGCTGCTAACACCTCACTAGAGTTGGATGCTATCTTATGTAGTCGCAAGCAGCCATGTTCCATCAAAGCCTTCTGTGTGCGCCTAAGTAGGTCAATTGCTTCCTCTGCAGATGAATGAGAGGAAAGAGCATCATCCACGTAGAAATTGCGATGCACGAATTCCTTCATGTCCGAGCCATACTGTTCCTCTGCTTCGTCAGCCGTACGACGTAATCCATAGGTCGCCACCGCAGGGGAGGGACTATTACCAAAAACATGTACTTTCATTTGGTAGTCAACCAAAGGTTCGTCAAAGTTATTGTCTTTGTGCCAAATGAATCTCAAGTAACGTCTGTGTTCAATATCCACCAAGAAACTGTAAAACATCTGTTCGATGTCTGCAACTATTGCTACAGATTCTCTCCTAAATCTTAGCAACACACCAATAAGATTGTTCATTAAATCTGGTCCAGTCATAAGGACATCGTTGAGTGATACTCCGTCGCACTTCGCAGAAGAGTCAAAAACTCCACGGATTTTGTCTCTCTTCTGGGGGTGGTAGACCCCAAACAAAGGTAAGTACCAGCATTCAGTGTTTGGTGGAAGCTGTGGTGCCAACTCGATGTGGCCGGCTTCAAAAAGGTTCCTCATGAATTCAAGAAAATGAGTTTTCTTAGTAGAGTTCTTCATCAAACTCTTGTCAAGGCTGACTGCTCGATCCAAAGCTTGTTTTCGGTTGTTTGGTAAAGTAGGTCGTGTCCTTTTAAAGGGTAATGGAGCACTCCAGTGCCCTGAAGAGTCCTTTTTCATATCACTGTCCATCTGAGTCAAGAATAAGCGGTCCTCAACTGACAATGATGGTTGATTGTCTGTTGTGGTTCTTCTAAACACTGACTGGTTTTCAATACATTCTGTAATGTGCATCTTTTGGTCACATGGTATCCAGATGCCTTGAGATGGTTGTTCGGAATTCGAGCACATGGTTTTCATAACTTCAACAGATTTCGGTGTATGGATTCCATCCAAGCACGTTTCTCCTATGACAACCCAGCCTAATGGTAGCCGTTGAGCATATGGTTGAGAAGGATCACCTCTTATCTGGTCAAGGACATAATGTGCGCCCAAGAGATCCCTGCCAATCAGTAGTGATATATTTGCCGTATGGTCCATAGGTGGAATAAAGCTCGATATCTCAGCAAGATGAGGGTGATGAATGGCTACATCACAAGTTGGGATTTCGTGACGATTGTTTGGTATTGCACTACATTCAATTAAGGTAGGTAAACTGAAAGTAGTTTGTCTGTCCATCGAGTTAATCACAAAGCCATGAGAGCGTCTGCCACTGACTAAAGATGATCCACTGCAAGTAGAGAGTTTGTATGATTCACAAGTACTGTTTGGGTCAAACATTTCAAAAAGTTCAGGTTTTGCCAGTGACTTGTTACTCTGCTCGTCAAGAATGGCGTACACATTAACCGGTGGGTGTTCGCTGTACTTATGGTGAATGCTGACCAGTACAATCTTAGCACATGATTTGCCTCTGAAATCCCCACAAATTTCTGTACAAGCTGCGTTTAAATGTGTGGTCGTCTCAGCCGTCTGACGATGAAAAGCTGGTTTATCACCGGTTAGTTTCTCCCCGCCATGATTCTGGGAGGGTCTGTTTGATGTGTCAAAATGCATGGCAGTGCAATGATGTCTGCTACCACAAGTGTCACATTTCACTTTCACACGGCAATCATTAGACAAATGTTTGCCATCACAACACTTAAAACACTGACCATGTCTCCTTAAGATGTCTCTCTTTTCACCGATACTCTTTGTGCGGAAAGCATTGCAGTCACTCGTGGAGTGAGCGGAATTGTGCACAGCACAACGGATCTTTGTCTGACTCTCATCTTGTAACACATCTGTTTTGTTGGAAGTGACAGTCTGTCTGTGAAATTGTTTGTTCGATTTTGTCTTCGGTGCTAAGTGAATCGGTTTAAATTCAAAGTCAAATCCTGGGTCATTCATCACATATGCCATTTCTTGGACGAAAGTACAAAACACACAAAACGGGGGATACACTACATCATTGTTTTTCTTGTATTGTATTGCCTTGTCACGCCATTTGTTCTGAACATGTATGGGAAGTTTGAGTAACACCGGTTTGACTCCATCTGATGTGTCAAAATAACTCAATGTCTTACTGTACTTGGGATTGTCTTTGACAGCATTTATTTCATTCAGTGTGTCTGAGAGACAAAAGTAGTCAGGCCTGTTGTTGAAGTCAAATTTCTCCAAAACATCACTTAACTTTCTCTTCAAAGCTCTCGCAATACGATCTGGGCTGCCGTAAAACGAATCCAATCTTTCCCACGCTTTCTGTACTCCCAAAGTAGAGTCACCGGTATTTGAGTTCTTTATGCTCTTCACTTGCTCATATGGTTTTCCTTCAAGATTTTTTATCATTAAGTCCAGTTCAATAGATGGGGATGCATCAATTTCCTTCATGACTTCCTGGAATGTAGATTTCCATGCTACGTAAGACTCCGAGTCGCCAACGAATGGTTTAACTCTTTCCAATATGAAGCTTTTCTTGGTCAAAAAGTTTGTCATATCCATAAGAGCCTGGTTGATTCCGCCTTGCTTGTTCGGCTCACACGCACTTGATTGTGACACAAAATTCTCAGGAACAAAGAGTCGAGCACAAGGGTTCAGTATGCTGTCTGGTGGGGCAGCAGGTGTCGTTGGGGAAGGTGGTGGTGTAACCGTGTTCGGAAATTCAGGTCTCGTTCCAACGAATGGCGTTCTAATTGGAGGTATAGCCGGTTCTGGTGTCAAAAGTCTATCTGCTTCTATGTGTGAGTTTTCTACATAACGCTTCGTGTGTGATGCAATCCAGTCACCATATTCACTTTCGTTATCGAGACTATTATCTTAAAGCTCCTCCTCAAGAATCTTCATACTAATTTCTGCGACTTCCGAGTCTTCATCTGCTTTTATTCGCATTAACTTTGTCTCAATTTTAGCTTTTTCGATCAGGGCATCAGCTTCTATTTTGGCCCTCTGGCATACAAATTCGATTTCCTTATGGATATATTCAAGTTTCTTTTCCGCAGTTTGTGTTTTAATTTTTTGTTGTAGATACAGGTCCGACTTAGCCGTACTTGCTCGTGATCTGGAAGATGTTGTCCGAGCTGAAGAAGCCATCTTTCACTGTTTTGTTTCAGTTAACAAAATGCCTCAAAGGTTCATAAAATTTATTCAGAATTCAACTTTCAAGGGTCTGGAGCAGACTTCATACATTCTCTTGTGAGACATTCTGTGAAAGCTACACAAAATAAAAATAAAAAATAATTCATGTAGGTTCACAACTTCAGGTAATATAAATCAAAAAATTCCAAGAAACTTATGTAGATTCATAGGTAAACATTAAACAAATTAATCCGGACATTCAAAACTTATATTTGAGCTTCTACTGTAATTCTTATACACCATCAATAGTTAAGCAACACATTATCAACTTGTTCTACTCAAATATCATACAAAATTTTGTTAAATTTAACTTTAAACTGACTTTCTAACAGCTTGTGGATTTTAAATCTAAAAATAGCATCGACTGCGAGTTGCAAGTACAGCATAAACAAAAA
Source organism: Saccostrea cuccullata (assembly GCF_032062105.1). Classification (NCBI taxonomy): domain Eukaryota; kingdom Metazoa; phylum Mollusca; class Bivalvia; order Ostreida; family Ostreidae; genus Saccostrea; species Saccostrea cuccullata. The sequence continues at coordinate 57,843 of NW_026937435.1, read as the reverse complement.
TACTTATGATATGCACAATAAAATGATTGCGTAGTAAACTGCAAACAAAATAATCTAATATTCAGACAATTTCAATTATAAAACTTACATGGTTGCCACTATATAACAAGAAGTTTCGTTGATAAATTTGAGTGCATGAACCTCGTGCAGACTTCCGGAAATGCCGTTATACAAACAAAAATGAAAGTAAATAAAGATGGACATAAGATTTCCGGATTAATCGAGTGTGGTAACATTACAATATATACATTGTAAAAAAAAAGTTTTCCATAATTTTTTTTTTTCAAAATCCTGAGTCAATCCCCAGGGGACGATATTTTAATTCAAACAATCGAGAAGAGAAAAACGACATATAAAAATCGGAATATTGAAGCAAAGTAGTTAGGTACCTGAATACTTTCAGAGCCGTACGTGGTTCGAAAATGGTTATGTACTAAGCCTATGTACAAACATGTAAGCAAACGATAATGACTTTCGACAAGAGAACCATTTATTTGTTACTCTGTATTTCTTCAACTTACAGAGACAAAAAACGACCCGATTGTCGAAGTCTTTTAGTTATCTTGTACTCGAGACAATGAATCTTCCATGCCATCTTTGTTGTACTTTCGGTTTGACGAATCATCTAAATTTAAACTCTCCTTCGATCATGCATCCCGGAAAATAACTGAACATCGTATATTTATGCCTTTTATTTGGAAATTAATGTACCTTTTTTTTACGGTAAGTGAAATCGACGTCAGGCATTTTTGATAGAATAAGCGTCGGGCGCGTTTGACGTAATAACGTCACAAACGAGATTAACGTCACATAACGTTATTTTACGTGGTATGGATCTTTACCTTAAGGAGCAAAATTATAGCCCCTTCAGTATTTTTAATCTGATTGTTTGGGAAGTAAGTATAAATGAAAGCACAAGCAGTCTGTCTGAGCTTTCTAATAATTAGGGTGTCTTTATGAATGTCTATCCAGTTCACAATTTTTTTTTATAGTTACGAAGAGAATGGAAGGCTGCAGCATGGGTCTTTGCTTTCCTGGGTCTGGCTAAGCCTACCTACTACATCTACCAAATCATTCATGTAAGTTAGAAAACCCTGTCTACCAAATCATCCATGTAAGTTAGATAACTGTCTACCAAATCATGTAAGTTAGATAACTCTGTCTACCAATCATCCATGTAAGTTAGATAACTCTGTCTACCAAATCATCCATGTAAGTTAGATACCTGTCTACCAAATCATGTAAGTTAGATAACTCTGTCTACCAATCATCCATGTAAGTTAGATAACTCTGTCTACCAAATCATCCATATAAGTTAGATAACTCTGTCTACCAAATCAACCATGTAAGTTAGATAACTCTGTCTACCAAAAATTCCTTGTACTAAGTTACAATTAGATACCTTTGTTTTTGGAATTGATCTGTTAAAACTAGTGTTGGCAAATTGGACAATTTTTAGTAACCGGTTACTCGCTTAATCTTCCGATCGAGTACCCGGTTACTCGGATGATATTTTGTTATCCGTATTTATTATTAATCTCATCCTTTTACATATTGGTAGAAATAAATGATAAATTTTACATATATGGACTTTATTTACAAGTACAAACTCCAAAACACAATATCTTCGAAGAATTTTGATTTTAAATGTCACTTGAAATGGGGAATTTGTTTTTGTTTAAGAAAATAATTTTATCGGCGCCTGAAGAAGATATATATCGCGATCGGGGAAAATTAACATACCTTGTAACACTAAATGCAATTACTGGTTATATTTGTTGAGTTTCATGCAAGTCACTGGTTATCGAATTATTTTTCAATCTTATGTAATCTAGCATATTTTTAGTTCCATCCGTATACGACAACTCCGATTCACTTGAATTGCATCTGACAGATTTCGAGTCAGCCGTTCTTTAACAATATTCCCACGCTTTAGATGTTTGCGGCGGCATCTTGTTATTTTAAAGACTTAAAGTATGTTTCTCTGACTGACACAGGTCTAAATGAGGTAATTATAACCCAGGTCTTCAAAACGTGTACCCCCTGGCAATTAAAGTCATCAATTAAAATGATTAAACTAATCAAAGCAAATCGATCCTATTTTTGAACCAGTAGACCAAGCCTAACGGTATAATTAAATTAGGGAAATGAGTCAATATACATTTACAAATTACAAAAATAAATTTATACGTATTTACTATGAAAAATGTATTTTTATCCGAGTAACTGAATAGCAGTTTTACTAACCGATACTGGCATCGTTCGAAGGTTAACCGGTTAACCGGGTACTTGTTGCCAACACTAGTTAAAACGAATAGTCTTTTTAATTTAATACCTTGAATTTTTTTCTTTAAAAATAAGATATAGGTATAATTTTGAAAGAAAATTAATTGCAAAGTTGAAGAATGGAATCATAAATGGAAAAGTCAAGTTTCCAATGTCCAGGCAATCCTCTTATGTCGTCAGTGGCCATTTTTTGTTGCTTATTGCATTTTCTTTTTATTGTGGATAAAGTAGCCACATATTTTATAATTGTTACAGGAATATCAGAGACTGGATGAAAAAGACACGGATAAAGGAGAAATCCTGGTCTACTCCACCCTAGTAGCAGGTAACTATAACATTGTCAATCTATTAATAAATAGAATCTATTCAAGGAATAAAGCTTATTTCAATTTATGTTATATGAAATAACATAACTTGGGACATTTTACGCTTTATATGAAAATGCATAAACTAAACACCAAGTTATTTTGTACTGTATATTAACAGAAATTGAATTAGCTTCATTCCTTATAATTTAATTTTGGTGTAGACAATGAAACAATTTTTTCTCCAGAAAAAAGTTTAAATTGAGCAAATTTTAAAAGCAATGTCAAATGGAGTATTACGATTTTGACATAACTCATTGTGACGTAGGCAACTTATGTTATACGAAATGAATAACATCTTTTACCCAATCAAATGATGTGTAACAACCAAATTTTTATAAATATTTTTACATTAATCTTTTCTATGGTTAAGTACTCCAGAGATATGGCTTTAAATGACAAAATTCTCTTTGTTTTTAGATACAGAAAGACAGTTGGTATCACATGCAAAATGATTTCTTTTTTCTTTAGGAACACTGGGTTTACTGCTGTGGATATTAATTATGATAGAACTAAAAACTGTCTACACAAATTTTGGGAAAGGGCTTAAAGAGAGAGGTCAGTTTCTATGCATTTTCAATTTGACAGAGTACGGAGTACAATTTTATTGTGTATTTACTACTAAAAAAGTTATCGTAATGCATGAATTTAATATGAAGTAAATTTGGGTATTTTAACCTATAAAATCGAGAAAGACTGATGTTCTAGTTAGTAGTTTATACTTTGTGTACTAACATACATTTATGTTGAGATCAATAAAAGTCAACCCTCACGATTGAGTGACAGGTTGACATTACGTAGGACTGACACTCAAAGAATAACATTGAGGTAGATAGGACAGTCTTTAATTTAGATCCAATGGATTTGTTTTGCTTTATTCATTTGTATTTGTTCTTTACAGCCTTTGATGTTTTGGCGACAGAAAACACCAGCCTTCTCACGGGTAGAAGAGTACATCGCTGACAGGCTGGACAGGGTACTTAATGTCTGTCTCAGACAAACCCATAACGTGGAGATTACTGGGCAGATGTAGAGCATAATTAACAATCTACGCCATATTTTACTGTTTGTCAACATGGCTGGTTCTTTTAAAAAACATTATTTAGTCACTATTCTTAGTATTCTGGGTACTTTGTATTTTACTGTTTGTGAATACCTTGGTAGGTCTTTTTGCAATGCCATAATTTACTTACCGTTGTTATGCGTGGTACTTTGTATTTTTATATACCAGTTACCATTGTTATGAACTGTAATGAATATATATTGTTGAACTAATTATTGATGTGTATTTGTTTTAATATATAAGGCCATATTGTAAAAATTTTTACTCTCTTATTTGTGTACTATCCCCGGTCAATTTATAATTTAGAGTGAAGCTCTTAAAAACAGATACTGTAAATGTATTACATTTGGCTGTGTATTCTATTTAGCCCCTCTGCAAGAGAAAGCAACTTTCTGTAATCCAAGTCTAAGACTCGTATACATTTATGTATTGATAAGAACAATCAGAAGTGTATTTATATATAATAAACTTGTTTAGAAAGCACTTTCTGTCAAATATAAGAACACTTATGTAATGTACATGTATTTACACTGTAAAGCAGACAATACACAAAATAAAACCATAATGTTGTAAAAAGTACTACTGTATAACATTTTTTTTCCACTTTATGGGAGAAGGAAATATATTCTAAAGCAAATGCATGGCCCTTTAATTAACTATTTAGCTCACCTGAGCCGAAGGCTCAAGTGAGCTTTTCTGATCAAAATTTGTCCGTTGTCTGTCGTCGTTGTAGTCGTTGTCGTCGTCTTTGTTGTAAACTTTTCACATTTTCATCTTCTTCTCAAGAACCACTGGGCCAATTTCAACCAAACTTGGCACAAAGTATCCTTTGGTAAAGGGGAATCAAGTTTGTTCAAATGAAGGGCCACGCCTTTTTCCAAGGGGAGATAATTATGAATTAGAGAAAAATTAATGGCATTTTTAAAAAATCTTCTTCTCAAGAACCACTGGGCCAGGAAAGATGAAACTTATGTAGAATCATCCTCAGGTAGTGTAGATTCAAGTTTGTTCAAATCATAACCCCCGTGGCAAGGAAGGAGCCAAAATGGCCGACCCAAGTTTTACATAGGAATATATAGGAAAAATCTTCTTCTCAAGAACCACTGGGCCAGGAAAGATGAAACTCATGTGGAATCATCCTCAGGTAGTGTAGATTCAAATTTGTTCAAATCATGACCCCTGGGGCTGGGGTAGGGCCAAAATGGCCCACCCAAGTTTTACATAGGGATATATCTGGAAACCTTTTAAAATCTTCTTTTCAAGCACTTCAAAGCTATGATTATTGTTATTTATATGGAATCATCCTCAGATAGTGTAGATTCTAGTTTGTTCAAATGATGAACACCTGGGGGGGGGGGGGGTTTAAATTCAAGCCCGATGTGCTCAGGTGAGTGCTGTGGCCCCTGCGCCTCTTGTTTTATTTTATGTACAAAATGTACATCCATAGTTGGCATGATGTGATACCCAGGTACCCCTCACTGTTGTTTGATTTTAATTATTCCTTTTGAGACATCAAGGTCTTCAATAATGTCACAAAGATGTAGAATGAGTAATTTTATCCAAAAAGATTTGAAATGGAAACTTAAAAAAAATTTTGTAAACAGTTGCTGTTTCCGGAAAACTTGTCTATCATTGGGCAGTTGCAAATTGACTGTTTGTTTAAATCTAATTATCACAATATATGTTGATTTTGTTTAATTTTGTTCAATGTTGTTTTGGAGAATTAGTTTTTTAAATGTCGTCTTAGATATTTTCTTTCTATAAGGAGTAAAATATGAAGAGAAAAAAAACTAGGCCCAGCAGAGCATTTATCTTGTTTTAAAGACTAACGGATCTTTAAAAGACTGATTTTTAGCTCTACTGGTCAGAGACCAGAAGAGCTTATGCGATAGTAATGCGTCGGTCGTCCGTCCGTCTGTCTGTAAACAATTTTTCATAATGCTACTCATCCTACAGTTTTGGTCTGATTTCAATATAACTTGGCACACAAGTAGACTACACTAAGATACATAATTCTGTGTATCGGTTTTTGATTTCGATGAACAGTGTTGCCATAGTTAGTAAAAATAGAATTTTCTTAGAAATTCTTTCAAAATGCTACTCCTCCTACAGTTTTGGTCCGATTTCAATAAAACTTGGCACACAAGTGGACTACACTAAGATACATAATTCTGTGTATCGGTTTTTGATTTCGATGAATGATGTTGCCATGATTACTAAAAATAGAAATTTCTGTGAAATTCTTTCAAAATACTACTCCTCCTACAGTTTTAGTTCAATTTCAATAGAACTTGGCACACAAGTAGACTATACTACGATACATAATTCTGTGCATTGGTTTTTGATTTCGATGAATGATGTTGCCATGATTACTAAAAATAGAAATTTCTGTGAAATTCTTTCAAAATACTACTCCTCCTACAGTTTTAGTTCAATTTCAATATAACTTGGCACACAAGTAGACTATACTAAGATACATAATTCTGTGCATCGATTTTTATTTTGATGAGTGGCAAGGATCATTTTTCTATTTATTGCTGTTTTAAAGTCTCAAGTCCCAACTACTACTTAATTTTTCTTCCTTTGTTTTAAGTGTAAACCAGTAGAGCTACAGTCTCAACAGAGACTTCTGGTTGAAGTTGAGATTGTAAATTAACTTTTGTTGACCGGAATGATAAGAGTGCTTTCAATGGAACATGATTTTGAAGAATTTCCTCCATTACAAAGACACATTAATAGTAAGTTGGATTTCCAGATGTAGAATACCAGTCCTGTTCCTCTAGAATTCAGTCGTAAAAATAAGTATTGTAAACAATGACTCTATATTGCTACTGTTCCTCCGGTCTTTCTGATTCCTTTTTAGCTCACCTGAGCTGAAGGCTCAAGTGAGCTTTTCTGATCACATTTTGTCCGTCGTCCGTCTGTCCGTCTAGCTGTCTGTCCGTCCGTCCGTCTGTAAACTTTTCACATTTTCGACTTCTTCTCAAGAACCACTGGGCCAATTTTGACCAAACTTGGTACAAAGCATCCTTGGGTGAAGGGGAATTTAAATTGTTAAAATGAAGGGACATATCCCCTCGCAAGGGGAGATAATCAAGGAAAGACAAAAATAGGGTTGGGTCATTAAAAAATCTTCTTCTCAAGAACCACTGGGCCAGTAAAACTGAAACTAATGTGGAAGCATCCTGGGGTAGTGTAGATTCTAAATTGTTCAAATCATGACCCCAGGGGGTAGGGCGGGGCCACAATGGGGAATCAAAGTTTTACAAAGAAATATATAGGTAAAATCTTTGAAAATCTTCTTCTCAAGAACCACTGGGCCAGAAAAGCTGAAACTTATGTGGAAGCATCCTTGGGTAGTGTAGATTCTAAATTGTTCAAATCATGACCCCAGGGGGTAGGGCGGGGCCACAATGGGGAATTAATGTTTTACATAGAAATATATAGGGAAAATCTTTGAAAATCTTCTTCTCAAGAACCACTTGGCCAGAAAAGCTGAAACTAATGTGGAAGCATCCTGGGGTAGTGTAGATTCTAAATTTATCAAATCATGACCCCATGGGGTAGGGCGGGGCCACAATGGGGAATCAATGTTTTACATAGAAATATATAGGGAAAATCTTTGAAAATCTTCTTCTCAAGAACCATTGGGCCAGAAAAGCTGAAACTTATGTGGAAGCATCCTGGGGTAGTGTAGATTCTAAATTATTCAAATCATGACCCCAGGGGGTAGAGCAGGGCCACAATGGGGAATCAATGTTTTACATAGAAATATATAGGGAAAATCTTTGAAAATCTTCTCCTCAAGAACCATTGGGCCAGAAAAGCTGAAACTTATGTGGAAGCATCCTGGGGTAGTGTAGATTCTAAATTGTTCAAATCATGACCCCAGGGGGTAGGGCAGGGCCACAATGGGGAATCAATGTTTTACATAGAAATATAGGGAAAATCTTTGAAAATCTTCTTCTCAAGAACCACTGGGCCAGAAAAGCTGAAACTTATGTGGAAGCATCCTGGGGTAGTGTAGATTCTAAATTGTTCAAATCATGACCCCAGGGGGTAGGGCAGGGCCACAATGGGGAATCAATGTTTTACATAGAAATATATAGGGAAAATCTTTGAAAAATCTTCTTCTCAAGAACCATTGGGCCAGAAAAAATGAAACTTATGTGGAAGCATCCTGGGGTAGTGTAGATTCTAAATTGTTCAAATCATGATCCCAGGAGGTAGGGCGGGGCCACAATGGGGAATCAATGTTTTACATAGAAATATATAGGGAAAATCTTTGAAAATCTTCTTCTCAAGAACCCCTGGGCCAGAAAAGCTGAAACTTATGTGGAAGCATCCTGGGGTAGTGTAGATTCTAAATTGTTCAAATCATGACCCCAGGGGGTAGGGCAGGGCCACAATGGGGAATCAATGTTTTACATAGAAATATATAGGGAAAATCTTTGAAAATCTTTGAAAATCTTCTTCTCAAGAACTACTGGACCAGGAAAGCTGAAACTTTTGTGGAAGCATCCTGGGGTAGTGTAGATATTAAATTGTTTAAATCAAGAACCCCGGGGTAGGGCGGGGCCACAATGGGAAATCCAAGTTTTACATAGAAATATAAAGAACAAATCTGAAAATCAAAGCTGTAACTTATTTGGAAGCATACATGGGTAATGTAGATTTCGAATTGTTTTAATTATGATAAGTGGGGTAGGTTGGGGTCACAATATGTATTACAAGGGGGAAATCTGGTAAAGAACAGAATGTCCAAAGCTTCTCAGGTGAGCGATGTGGCCCATGGGCCTCTTGTTATCTTCTAGTGTACAGTAAACGGAAGGATTTGCGATACATACGTTTTCCCCTTGCTTTTAATCGTTTAATACAATTATTTAACTTTTACCCCTAAAACAGAGGCACTTGCTTTGAATTAAATTTTTAACCCATTGTATAATAATAACACAAGATATATACATGTAACTCCGAATTACACTCAGTACCCCCCTCATCAAAAACGCATTCATTTATACTCTCAGAGGAAAATGCACAGGCAAGATGTTTTTTTTATCATTCTCATCTACGATAATTTATATACTTAGCCATATATGGCATGCATGTTTAAATAATTTCCTACACATAACTATTTAACATATCTAACATTTGTAAGAATATTCAGACTAGGCCGTGCGCATTTTTTTTTCAAATATCGTTTATATGATCGGTATTAATGCACTTTGAAAATAAATATTACTTTTTCAAATTGCGTTACTTGGTCCCAAATATAACACATTTTGAAAATAATTTTCAACGTGCTTAATTTTTCAAAGGGCGTTGTAACAGAGCCCATTGTGAGCGCATTACATTGTAGACAACAAGCCAATTCTCAACAGCAACTTTTTATTTAACTGTCATTTTATTTGCCAAATTAGTACAGCAAAACACCAGAAAAAACGTTGAAATTGGAATTATCGTTCAGTACCTGGTGACTTTCTCTTCCCCAGATCCAAATACGGTCACCTCGCCTCAGCCGTAAAATCAGAGTTTGAGAACTCATGGGGTACGTCCCGGAATTCGAAAATAATGTCGTCAAAACATGGTTATTCTTGACAATCTCCATGTAGCACTCGTAGCCTCTTTCGCTCATTGCTGTACATGAAATCAGATAAATACCGCTGTACCGGGCTCTGAAGTGGCCCGTCCAGGGATTGTAGGCCCGCCCTATGTTGGTCAGGACCCTGTCATACTTGACGACTTGATGGTGTCCAATGCTTCTATCTCCTGTCAGAGTTGCTGTGAAGGCTACATGGTGTTTTGCTGTAAATAAGATAATTTATCAAAGATTTGGATAAAATCAATTAAATGTATATTTGGAGCTTTTTCTCAATTAATTGCATGATTTCAAGACGATCCATTAAAAAAAAGTTATTAAAAGTTGTACCTGTATAGAAAATTATCATTTGAAACTATTTCCAGCTTCCAAACTTTGAAACAAAAGCATGCAGGCTTTATTTGCTTCAAAATTTTATAATTGAGTTTTTACTGCACACCTAAAGCATTAATAATGAGTCAAAGATAGAAATTCATGAAGACCCATTTGGAAACTCATAATCTATCAGCCCAGAGTATATCAAAATCCTACCGATAGTGTGTGTGAATTATGTTTTAATTCAGTGAAATAAGATTAAAGAAAACAGACGAATATTAAACAGTGGATTCGGACAACTGTACAGATACAAGAGAATTATTCAACTAACGGTCATTTGCACATAAAATACCAGGTACATGTATGAATATTCAACAATATACCGAGTGTATACATAAGAACATTCAACAGAGGTCTTGAATGAACAGAAAATACAGCTGCATTCGACTGTAGTCAACTTTATACGAACAAATAAAAACGCTTCTTCATTTCCCCGACAAAAAATCATTTATAACGAGGTTCGCTCCTCAGCTTTTCAGCAGATTTTTATTTTGACCTCTATTTTAAAAAATGCTACATTTTTTTTTAGTTCTTACAATAAATCTGGATTCTATAATGCTAATTAGACTATATTCAGTCAAAACCCCATGATTAAATTCCATACCGAAAACATTTTTAAAGTGAGGAACTATACATATTTTTGTGGCGGAAGGTTTTTTACAGGTACATGTATCATGCGCAGAGTAATTTGTGCAGTGAAATGTTCTTTGCTGGTCCTAAATTATATATTTAAATAAACAATACCAAATATTCGTGAATGTCCTGGGGAAAAATCCAATTTAAGCTTAAAATTAGCACTGTTTTAGTAATATCTAAGAATTAACATCGCATACCTATGGAATGCCATATACGACAGCTTTTTATTTCATTTTCTGAATATATAAAAAGATTAATTTCAACCACTTTGCTTAAATTCATGAAATTGACATGGATTTCAAATGATTTTATTGCTTTTAAAATTTTTCACACCAGAAAAATGATTTTTGAGCGCAGAAAGGTCAAATAATTGTATATGCAAAGTAATTTGAAATTATTTATTTTTGAACACAATTTTTTAATGTGACTCTTTACGATAAAAAAAGACTGCTTGATCCAATAATTCATTTTGATAAAAAATTTAATAGGAAAATCTTTGAAAAAAATATATATTTGTAAGACGTAATTGTGGTGCAAAAATCATATAATTGCTCCATATATACAATGCTAAAAGAAGCGCACTACCCCCATTTTTAGTTTTGATTTTTATTAAACTATGTGTGTAGATTCTCAAAATAATACTTGACAAGATCGGTTGTCAACCTGATTTTCAAAAAAGTCAACTTAATTGCGATTGAATTCTCATAATCTTTTTTATGTCTGAGTTGTTTTCTTTTGATAATGAAAGTATTATAAACGACATGGAGAATTATTTTGTTAATTTTGTCATAATGACGGGTCAGAAACGTAAATTATTGTTTAAAGCAGTCGGACTTGGCGTATCAGTTCGCATATTTACAAAAGTTCTTAAACGTAAACGTAGAAGTTACGACTGACGTAAGATTAAAGATACGAATTCGTATTTTGGTATTTACAAAGCCGCTCGTAGACGTTGACGTAAGTTACGAATTCTTAAATGTACGATTGTACGTACGCATGCGCCTTCGGTAGTTTCACTCTACATTGCGCCAATATTTTTATTCCTGTCGTCTGCGAAAACGGAAAAGGGAGGAAGAATGGACGAGGGAAAGAAACCAAGAAAAGCAAATTTTACTGATTTGAAAGTGGAGGTGTTGGTGGACGCTGTGTCCACTAACTATAAAGTGTTATACAGGTCTAGGCGGCCTCTGTTTTTGGAGGATAGATTTTATCCTCTAGAAACAGAGGATGGAGGTGTCGCCACCTACCGGACTTTTCAAAACAAACGGCAGTCTAAACCAAACAAATAACAGCAACTCTTGCATCTCAAGTCCCAGTTTATGTACCGTACTCTGATTTTTCAACCAAAACAAATAAAAGGTTAAATTTCATACGATTATGGTTAAATATAGGTATTTAAATCATTTTAACAAATTTTGGTAATTTGCTGTCAATAAATTATTCATTTGAAAGCTTTGTTAAAGACCCTTTCCTGTCTGAAAATTAATTATAGCCAACCTCATTTTCCGGTACCATAATTATGTGTTAACAGCATAAAAGTTTTAAAAAACATATTTTTGAAAAATTCAGTTTCATTATTATTTTATTTAATAAGACGGTAGAGGAATTTTTCTTTGAAGTTTGCTCTTCTGCACGGGACTACAGTGGGCGGAGCTACTTTCCGTTCTGTGTTAGTCTTCTATACTGTTGTATGTGTATACATCTAATAAAACTGAAATATTAAGACCCCTGAAATAAATTAGGATCAATCTCCATCTACAGCAAGGTTAGACCGTCCCCCTTATCAGTTAAGACTGACTTAAATTCAATTGCGTCTACCCGTTGTCAAAACTAATCTGACTGAAACTTACGTTGTCCGTGGAAATATATATACTGCGAATGCATGGTCCCCGTCGAGGCCTCATCTAAGAACTCTAGCGAAATTTACATGCTGCACAGCTAAAAAGTGGGATTTTTTTTCTTATTTTCTCTAAATAATATTTATTTTATCTTTGCTTAAATTATCAGGCAGAGTGTATTTTGTCTTTACAGTACGTTTTCTTTTGTGTTTCCTTTTCCTCTAATCTTTAATTAAAAGAAATATGAAAGTAATGTTATTTATGTATTGTTTGAGCATTTAAGTGCCTTTTTATTTGTCCTGATAGGGAAAAAACATAAAAATTAAACAAAATAACAAGAAATATTAAGTAGAAATGAAGCGCAAGAAGTGCCAACTTTGAAAGCGTATTGTAAAAATTCTAGACATAGAATCTCAAATCGCCACATACAATTGATAGTTTAATGTCTGATCTTTTATTTAATTGTACTCTGGTGCTTGCACTTTTTGATTAAAGGTAGGCATGCGGCGTTTGAAAATTACCTGTGCTATCCTCTGAAATCAGAAGAAAAACTATCCGACATTGCATTGCGATTTCCATATATGGTAAAAAATTTGGCTGCCATATTGAATCTAGCTATCCTCCAAAAACGGAGGCCGCCCAGACCTGTTATACGGGAAGTTTTCCCCGCGACGTCTGAATTTACGTCTACGTCTAAGAACTTTCGTAAATATGTACACAGGCCACGTTCTTAGGGTGAAAAAGTCAATCGGAGTGTCACGCCATAGCATTCTAGCGTGCATCCTGACGTTACTTATTTTTTGCGTGGACCCTGCGGTCCACGCAGTAAATATATAAGCGAAGTTAAACCGGATGCCCTGGGCAAACGACAGGCTACGCATGCGCGCGAATGCTAGAGAGTTCGCACCTTAGGTGACTTGCCCGTAGAATAATTCGCCCCATTCGAATTAAAATATGCCATTCATCGGCAAATCGCGCTTTTAAATCTGCATATCGCATTTACATATTCATTGACAGATCCTATTTCCTCTCTTTTACATATACTTTTATACGAAACATTGATTCTATGGTACAAACATTTTAAGAAGTTACAGTATATAGATACATGTACTTGAATGAGAAACGTCACTCAACGAACAGCGATACATGTAGCTTTTAAAGCTTTTAAAGTAGAGCAAGTTTTCACCGGCATTAGTTTTGTGCATCAAGACTCGCAAAATAATTTAATATTTCAGCAATCTAATTATTGTTTGATAAAGGTCTGTAGCAAGGGCTTTTAATGTGTGTGTGTGTGTGTTGCGGGTAGGGGGTGGGGGCTCCGACAAAATAAAAAACAAATCTGCGTTGTACAGAGGTGTGCTACACGTGAACCATCAGATCTCCATTTTTCCTATGATAAATTTCTTCCGTATAAATCCAGAACAGGTGTCAAGTCCCAGCCAATATGTGTTACACGTGTCAAAATAACTCGATTTTTTAAACATGTTAAAACTGACAAAACTAAAGATCGCTAATCGGAGATAAAATTTCACATTTGTACTTTGAGACTACGATCAGTTATAAATGGCAGATGATTTTAGAATACGTGAACAACCCTTACATGAATATTCCCTACACCTAGAAATTTTCTTAATTGAATTTCAGTTGGAAAAAACACGCATATGGTCCACGTATTGCAGTCCTTTTTTAAAGGACAGCAACTTGTCTTTCAATAAAAATATAAGTAACGTCAGGTGTCTGTGCGTGCATCGCCGATTGTCGGTTTTTAGATTTCAATAGTGTCAGTATCAACAACAAACCATCGGGGGTGCCGCACACATGATCACTGAACGTTATACTCATATACATGAACATTTGGCATACGTTCTCAAATATTGAAGGTTAATGAAATAAAAAAAGAAGCAGAACTTACCATAAGCAACACTACAGCAAAAGAGAATGCGAATTGTAGTTGCCACATTTTGGTACAAAATATGACTGAAAATGTTCCACTTTTACCCTCTATATATATATCTACCCAAACATTGATTCTAATCGGTCAACAAACAGGAGTACGTAAAGCTGTTGCTTGAAACGGACACTAATCTCCAATTTCAAATTATATTGCAGAAAATTAACATCACCACATAATAATAGATTTATATAAGTATATCAATTTAGTAACCGGCTCAAGCATGAACTAGCCATCAAAAGAGTACTTCTTTTATAATACTGTAGATCACTTTATTTTCGCGACACCTTATTTTCGCGAGAGAGTCATTGTGGTCATTGCCTTATATAATCTTAAGGAATTCTATTATACGCGAGAATGAAATTTTCGCGAGCATGCCGTCTCGCGTAATTACGCAAAAATAAAGTTCTCGCGAATAAAAAGTGATTTACAGTATTCTTGTAGAATATTTTTGCATGGACAAAAGAAATGGTACATCTTTCTTCGTTTTTACCACATAAACACAAGGACCCATTCATAATGTTTGTTTAAATAGATTATTTTTTTTTAATGGAACAGTAATGTCTTAGTTTAACACATGTTAATATGTATTATAGTGGTGGATTGCTTTGCAAAAAGAAAGTATGATGACGGATTTTTAATTTTTGTTATCAATTATTTGTTGTTGAAATGTTTAAGGAATCACTGTCTAGTTAGTATAGTATGCCAGGGCATCAACGATAGTTGGAAACATGGTATAATTTGCATAACGGGCGAAGCTATCGTTGATGTCCCTGGAATACTATACTAACTAGACAGTGATTCCTTATATTTCCATTTCATTGTGAAATAAATAGTAGATTTAGACTTTTAAAAATGTAGACATAGACTTCATGTGACGTCAAACACATAGGCAGTCGCACGAGATTTACATGCATATATGGCCTCCTCGAGACAGATGTGCACGAGATTTGCCTGCGTATTAGGCCTCCTTAGCTCCTGACCTATCGACCTGATTAATTTACATTCCGGCAGAATTATCAAGAAATAAACCCCGACAACTTTCACAGAGAAAAAAAATTAGAAATGGAAATATTTTGATATAGATGGTTTTTCTGACCTAAGTTTTAGGAATTTCTAATGTTATCCAGCATCAGATACGACTTCAAGCGTTTCTTAATACATGTAATTGTAATCAATCACTTGGAACAATATTATACTGTTTTTACGGGTATTAAATGCATGGATATTGCAAATATTCTGATACACTTCTTGTGTGATTTTGCACATTGTGGTCATTTTTGCAATGCAAATGCAATTTAGAAAAGCTATATAACGTGTGAGTACCCATTATATATAGAAATTCAGACATTGAAGAAATGGTTTTATAAGGGATTTTCACTAAGAAGGTAGTTTCTTGCATGTCAACTTTACAAGCTGATGTTTTCACTCAAAAATTGTGTTTTAAGGTATACCTTTACTCAGGAGACTAAAACTTCCACTGATAAGAACGAAAAACCACCTACTGCACATTATACACCTATGATTCTTGTGTTAAATTTCAATTTCAAATAACTAGGTCAATGACCTACTTCTCATGCTAGTGGTCCCTGAGTATTTCTCGGAAAATACCCCCAATTTTTCACATTATGACCAATTTTTTCTTTACTCACAAATAATTACAAGCAACAAAACTCTTTAAATAATGAAATAGTATAGCAATGGAACAGGGTTGCTTCATAAAAAGAAACGATTAGAATTTGGTCCATAAACTTGATAATTATTACAGTCCAACTTTCCTCTGTCATATTTATATTTCTTTCCCATTTTTAATGGAATATTACAAAAATCTGAATGAAAAAGAACTCCAAATTATTTATAGAATCAAATTACTTTTGTTGCCTTAATTCTCATGGTATTAATATTATATGGGGTCAATGATCTAATTATTGAGATATGTTGTCTTCATGGAATAGTTTTTGTTCATATTTTTGAGTTTCTTTATTTTAAAGCATTTAATTATTTGAAATAATTTATAAGCTTTAACACATATAAAATTTGCAAAATGATGTCTAAAAATACATGTCACCTTCACACTGTTATTAATATTGCAAAAAATTTAACATTTTGACAAAAATAAAAAATTAGAAATTTAGTCCGAATTTCCTCTGCATTACCATATATTGACTTTTGTTCCTGTATAATTCCTTTAAAAATGAATTATAAAAAAATTAAATTGATATTGAGGTAAAACTTGTTTATTTCATCCATTTAGAACAATTTTTGATTTAACATATTATACTTTATAAAATTCCCTGTCTGACTTGTGCTGTCGCATGTGTCGTAATGGCTGTGTATTGCAAGACTTGCCTTTTATAATGCTCAAATCTTTTACTTTGCTGAGGAAATTTCTTCTAGATGGCAGTTTGCAGTGTTTACATTCTAGTAATTGACGGACGTAATTTAAGATTGGCGGAGTTTTTATTGTTTTTATTGAAAACGACAATAATGGGTACTCGACAATAATGAGTACTCGCACGTTATATATAGCTCCAAACTTTCCCCTTGCTCTTTCAGTTTATTAATTGCAATTTATGAATATATATATTAGATGACATGGTAGTACGTACATGTATGTCTGACGCAGTGGTTAGAGCGTCTGCTTTCGAGTCGCGAAGTAAAGAGTCAATCCTTTCTTAGCGGGTTCGAACCCCAATGTGGGACGTGGAGACCAGTCTTTCGGATGAGACCGTGTCGCAAAAGATGATGAGAAAGAAAGATTCCTTACTCCTCAATGGCCCCGAGTTCCGAATTTGAATATAGGCCAAAATTTGTAGCTCTCCACCGTCCGGCAAGTGGCGGCGTCTCCATATGAGTTAAAGATTACCAAGAGGGACGTTAAACAATTCAATCAATCATGATTACATGTTTAAAGGAAACAATATATACAGAGGCAAATAAAACCCAGTCCCAATTCCCTCACCGTCTATAATACGATAGGTTCGGTCAGGGGAGTGCCTTAAGACCCAGGATATGTAACCATGTATATTCTTCAAAAAAAGAAACGCATAGTAGAATTTTAGTGACACATTAAACATAAAGATCATATAGTAAAATGATGCATTGATAAAACAGAAATGAGGTAAGCAACAGGAATACTATCTAAATGTCAAAATTACTCAACAATTTTAAAATTAAAGTCAGTTTAAGATATCTGGTATGCCCCCCGCAGACACAAATGATAGCCACAAACGGCATCAAATGGAAGCAAATGTGTGTAATAAAAACTGCATGGGAATACTCTCTTACTTCAAATGTAGAACTTTGGTCAGCTGTTGCAGAGTCTGGGGATGCGATTGTCTTTTGCAAATCATGTCAATCCATTTTGTCCAATGCTGCTTAATTTGGATTAAATCAAGCGATTTAGATGACTGTGGCTGAAACAGGTTGTTGTTTCTTTGCACGAATAGGTGTGTCAAACGAGCCATATGTGGCTGTGTATTGTGAGATTGCAATACTGCTCTAGGATGTTGCAAAGTTGAATGGGTATGTGTAGGTAGAACATGGTTAGAGTACCTTTTTCCAACAAAGTCCATTGAATTCGAACCAAATCAATCTTACTTTCTTATGATACCGTTTTCCATATCATTACACTACCACCACCAACTTTTTTAACGTCCTGGAGGCAGTTATCTGTTTTACATTCATAACAAAGCATTAGCACTCTTAAACTTATAAGAGACTTTCAGATAAACATTCTGGACTAGTAAGTTAACCAAAATGTTTAGCAGTGATGCTGTGGTCATACTCTATATATCTGAGATCTCGATATTTGGGGTCGAAGTCGATATTTGGGGTGTTGTGGGGTAGAAATAATCCTCTTGCAATAATTCGTAGTCAACTGAAAACGGTCTTGTTAGATGATCTGTGCAGTTCAGGGATAGCTAGTGATTTAGATGACGTCCTTGCATTACATTCGTGCAATTTACGTAATCCTCGGAAGTGATGCTGTGCTGCTGATGTCACACATAATCTACCATATTTTTTGCGAACATTGGGTGTTCGATGTTGATGGTTTATGTTTTATAGGTTAGATATGGTCTGTGTGTAACATTAAAACCTCTTGCAATTGTAGATTGTGGTACCCCTGCTTCCAGTCGCCCATTTCCCTATTTGTGCCACGCAACATTCAGATGCAGCATTTTTTGGAAGCGTCATTTTTCAGATAAAACCAGATTTAAAAATATCGAGAACCCCCGCTTTTGATAGCCCCTTTGTACCTGAAGGAATTGCATCGGAATTCAACAAATGAAAATTGAGATAAAAATTTTGGGGGAACTTTTGCAAAATGAGGTCTTTTTGTCTGTGAGACTTATAGAATAGCTGTAGAGTTAACAATTGCATTGGAAAATCATGCATTTCACTCGAATACATCGTATCCATACAAAAATAAAAGGTATGACAAAACTATCACACATTTTTCAGGGCATTGTTCCTACTATGCGTTTCTTTTTTCGAAGAGTATATTTTGTGTAAAAATTTGACCTCAATATAGACTGAAACGGGATTGAAATATTAAAGGAAATATGGAACCTGACGTTCAGGACTGGACAGGTCACAAAACTATTGCATTGCGACACTTAGGTCATAAAATGTACGGAAAATAAAATAAGAATAATTTATATTTTATTGTAAGTTAAACAAGGATTAGTTTGATTAAAAATGAGATGAGATTTATTGAAAAATGTTGCAACAGACTTTCCCTTTCTATCTAAGCATAGGCGTCGGAAGCAGATTGAAAGTGGGGAGGGGGGCTAATTGAAAGTGTGTGGGGGGGAGCTAAACCAACAAAAAAGGAAAACTCTAACTTTCAATGCCTATATTATGTATATATTTGCTAAAAAGTGGGCTAATTGAAAGTGGGGGGAGGGGGCTAATTGAAAGTTGAGGGGGGGGGGGGAAACCAACAAAAAAGGAAAACTCTAATTTTCAATGCCTATATTATGCATATATTTGCAAAAAGTGGGCTTAGCCCCCTTAGCCCACCCGGTTTCGACGCCTATGCTGAGTTAAATACCCGGGTATTACATACAAGTATTCTGAAGTTGACTTCAAACCGATGCTTGAGTTTCTGATTGACACTATCTGTATGGATTTTAGAGACCAGGTCTTCCAACATCACTTTAAAATTCCAATGGGTATCAATTTTCCCCCCTTATTAGTAAAACTATTTTTGTATCCATATGGAATTTGTTCAAAATCTTATATGTGAAAAGAAGAAAAAAAAACACTTGCTGTGGCCTTCAACTCGACATTAAGATATATCGACGACGTATTGTCAATTTACAATAGTAATTTATATTCCTTTGTCGATACGATATATCACAATGAGCTTGAGATAAATGATACCACAGAGTCTGACACATGTTTTATATTTGGATATTTTACTTGAAAAAGACGTTAATGGTAATCTAACAACCAAGCTCTATGATAAAGGTGATGACACAGACTTTTCAATAGTCAATTTCCCTTACTTATGCAGCAATATACATTAATCACTTGCATACGGAGTTGATGAGATTAGCAAGAGCATGCTCTAGTTCTATGGTCGATACAATGACATTGTCGACAAATGCAATTTGTCTTTCAGTCAAATGCTGAGTGATATTTTTTATTGTTAGACCATTATTTACAGACTGAATTGATGACGGATTTTCCGTTATTTCCTGATCATGACAAAGAGCACAAGGCGGATGTGACCGGTGGGCAGGTGCTGCTTACTCCTCCATGGCACCTGATCCCACCAGTAATGTTTTGGAAGTCCGTGTTTGCTCTGCTACTATTTTGAATAATTGAATTGACTTTTTAGCTCGAAAAATGTACGTTATCTTTGTATATTTCATTGCAACTAATGATGAATTTAACACAATTTAAAATTCTGTACAGAAAAGGAGTATCCTGCTACATTGTAAACAGGCAGCTTGTGTTTCTGTTAACAATTGCAACTCCTAGCTTAATTCCCATCGCCCGCGTGGCGCAGTGGTTAGTGCATCTGCTCTAGAGTTGCGAAGTAAGGAGTTGATCTTTACGTCGCGGGTTCGAATCCCACAGTGGGGCATGAAGACCGGTCCTTTGGATGAGACAGTATAAACCGAGGTCCTGTGTCGCAGTAGGAGCATGCTGGCACGAAAAAGATCCCTGATCAATGTCTCCGAGTGCCGAGTAAAGGATAAAATTTGTAGCTCTCCACCTGCAAGTGGTGGCGTCTCCATATGAGTGAAAAATTCTCTAGAGGGACAATAAACAATCAATAAATTCAGGCACGTAGCATCGTTTTTGAAAGTGGGGGGGCCAACCAGAGAAAAATTTTTTTTACTTATCTGAAAAAGTTGACAAGCAAAAAAAAAAAAAAAAAGCAAAAGTTAAATGTCGCCCGAAGTCGAAAATCCTATTTCGCAGGGGGGGGGGGGGGGGGGGGGGGGGGGGGGGGGGGGGGGGGGTAGTGGCCAACTTTTTCAAAGCCAAATTACTTTCACTTCCAATTTTTTTCCTACAATTCCTTGATAACACTATACTGTGGTAAAAAGTGGGGGGGGGGGCAAGCTTTCTTTCAGCGAACATTTCCAATAGGAAAGGTAATGTTGGCCAAAAAAGTGGGGGGGGGGGGCAGCCCCCCCCCCCGGATGCTACGTCCCTGAAATTAATCAATCAATCACTCCGTATAAAATATATTTTATGAATATAATGGAAAAGGTTATTTTAGTATTAATTTTTTATCATCAGGCCCCAGGATCATTAAACAAACTTAGACTAAAGTCAAATTTTCAATCGCTCATACAATATTAATAAATCATGAAATTTATTTTGAAATTTGCAGATAAAAACACTTCTGGAAATCAATGTTGAAAATATTTTAGTTTTGGTCTGCTTGACTTCTAAAACATTTTATAATCACATAGAAAATTTGACTTAAGCTTAAGATGTTTCATGATCCCTTGGCCAGGTGTGTTTCCAATCATTTTAAGGTGTAAAACGTACGTGCGATTTCAAATAAATTACAGTTCTATTTTTTTTTTTAAATAATTCAATTCAGATAGTAATTATAAAATAGAAAAAGTAAAAAATTAAGCTAAGATTATAAAATATAAATATCTGGGCGTACAGTTAAGTTATAACTATGTAAGCTATTATTTCTCCATATTTTATCTCACTTTGAGATTAAGTTTTTAAAAAAAGATTATTTCAAACAGAAACAACAAAAATGAAAATTATAATCAATGAGATACAAGTATTCCATTAAAAAAAACAACAATAGAAATATTTTAAAACAGGTTCAGATGTACCTGCATAAGTATTTTATTTCACACATGTCAAAACATTTATATGCATATTAGTTATTCTGTAACCAGCCAATATTATATATCAAATGTAATTGTACACGTGTAAAAACAGGCACCAAAGTTTCATAATTATCAAGCAACATATGTTTGCACACTGACCAGTCCTTTATGAATAGTATTGTCCCTGGTTATTCTGTTTTCCAGGCGATGTCTCCTTTTGTTGACGACAATGACTGACCGCACCTCTGTAAAAGTAAATTGTCTTCTTTGGGTTTTTTAATGATACTTTTTAACTTTATCGTATAATACCAATTATATAAAAAGCATAATATTTTCATGAAATTATTTTTTTCTCAGGGATGGGGAGAAAGGTGTTGTTTTCCTTGAATGTACTCATAAACTGCAAATATGGCTTTGGAGATATGACCTTGAGTTAATAGTTTGACGTATCATTTTTTAATGATAAACAAACACTGTAATACTAGTACTATTGACAACATGTATTTCTTATCTTAGAGCAAAGACTAGGAAAAATCGAAAAACTCCTCGAAAGAAAATGTACATATATTATTTATAAAAAATAAATGCGCGTAAATTAAAATAAAATGCAAATACAGATATGTGCCAAAATTTAAGATAATTTTATTTTTTCTCTATATATTTCATTGCAATCAATATTTTGTAAAATTACTAGCAAATGGTCAATTTTTATCCAATTTGATTAAATCTATTTCAGTACTTAAACCTGAGAATGTGAGGTTATCTTTCTTTAAAAGATCATTACGTACTTAGCTTTTAGTAAAAGATAGCTCATCACTTAACATCAGTTCAAAAATTCAAGATCAATGTTGACTACATAATTCATTTTGAATATTTGACTTAAAAATTCACGTCGCGCTTAAAAAAATTTAATATATCAACGTTGATCAGATAAAAACTATTGTTTTCATCAACTACAACAATTTCTTCGATTAGCAATAAATTTGTGATAAAATCTGTCAAGAAATGTTGTCATATCAGTGATTTTACAAAATGTTGTTTTCAATGAAATATATAGAGAAAAAATAAAATTATCTGAAATTTTGGCACACATCTGTATATTTTTAAAAATTGCGACTAAATGTCGCAGTTTTGTACAATATGTATGTACTAAGTATGTCTGTTTTTCTGGTTTGTTTATTCAATGCATAACATATAGGGAAAATTCTTTTAATTTATGATCTCTTATATTGAATGTTTATATGCGCAGTTTGCTGTAAATGCATAAAAGATACATACATTTTCTATGATAACAAATGATTCTGCACATTGATCTATCCTTCAGAAACGTTCCAGGCAGGTTAAGTTTCAGGTACACCAGTTACCATTGTTTCATTTCTATAACATCAACACATGCTTCTGAACATTGATCTTCTTTGTTAATTATTACAATATTTAGTCATATTTTAGTGTATAATTACATGTAAATTCGACACCTATATACCTGTATCATAATCACCAAAATAGCGCATGTTTGACACATTGGCAAGTCCTCAATAAATTCTTACTCCTTTCTGTACTAATAGTTACTAATAGTTTTCTTGCAGTTGAAATACTTTTCATTTTCTACTGGATCTGAAAAAAGGTGTTTTTCATGAAACAGTCCCTAATTCAAAATATTTACTTCCGTTGTTCACCAAATGTACTCATAATTCTTCACTCAAAGTTCTCTTCAGTTGACATGCTTTTCATTTCCTGATGAATCTGAAAAATTGCCTGAAAAGTGAGAAAGACGTTGAGTTTACAACACAGTAGTCCCATTTCCAAAGTTGTTTACCTTTTTATATTACGTTTTCAATTTAGTTGATATAGATTTACCCATACTCATATCTTTTAACAATTATTTTAATTTCGTATTCTGTGGTCAGTGTTGACACATGATCATACCTTCCATAAATCCCTGGCTCGATGGGATTTGATCGCGTGAGAGTGATGAAGTACTAAAACAAAGTGGATTTAAATATAAAACAGTGTAAAACATTGGTGATGTTACAAAAACATTGGATAAAAACAATCTTCGATGATTTAGGGTTGGATATAATTTTTATCCAACTCGTTATGTGTTTTTATCCCTACACCAAGCCTTGCGGATAAAAACACAATTCATTGGATAAAAATCATGCCCAACTTCAAATCTTGAGAAGCTATATTTAAGTGAACTTAAGTGGAACTCTCATATGCATTATTTCATATGCTTCTTGGAATTATTTTTCCGGTTCACAGTCTTCTAATGAGAGATTTTCTCTTATTTATAAACAAGCCTAAAGATATGAGCATTTTAAGGTGATATTTGGCAGAGCATCTTTTCAATATCGTCGTTCTACATGAAACCTAGCAGTATTCTTTCATTTAAAATAGCCATTAAATGAAAACAGATATGACTTTAGTAATATTGAAATTACTCTCCCTCATTTCATTGACATTGCTGTTGTGTAATTTGTATCATAAAGGAAGCATTTCTTCTTTGACCATATTAATGGTGATGGAATCTCTGAAGAAAGGTAGGTCCATCTATCTTATTTCGTTTAATCGTTAGAACATAATAAATCTGACCTCTTCAACATTTATCAGAGATTAAGTGTTGGGTTATATTGTATTCTCTGATGATTTTTTATGCTTTCAGTCATCAGAAAGCTAGCTCTCCTCGTGTACTTCAGAATTGTCATCACTGGCTCTGGTTGTCATGGTTACCAGGTGTTTGAATGTAATGTTCCCTTTGTTTTTTTCTCTACTTCTTGGACACGAAATTGAATCTTTTAAGAGACGCTATTCATGCAATCATTTATAATAGCAATTATGAAAAAAAAATATATCAATTTTTATCAAAAGTTGTTCTAAACATTAATATAGTCTAAGTAAAAAGGAAATTCGATACAAAATGAATTACCTGTCCACAAAAGAGGAAAATTCAGAAGTGTAATAGATTTAGATGATGTGCAAGAAAGTTATAATATGTGTACTTTAAGACGCTTTTTATAATGATAGGTTTTATAATGGAAATAAAAACCGATATTTAATACTGATAAATTAACAAGTAATTGACAAGACTAACCATTTGTGATATAATGAGTCTTTCAACATCTAGATGTGCATCTTGTAATTCAAATTGAGGAAAAAAATATCATAAAATTGAGAGTTTTTAATCTTTAACAGATTCATTCGAGACTCACACCTGTAAGGACACGCCACACGTCTTAAACCCTCTAAATGCAGAGGTCATTCTACTCTCCTATCATGGAGGAGACATAAGATGCCACCAGATTGCATTTTCTGCACTTTCTGACCCCGACCTTGTGACCTTTGAACTGATGATCAATTCCCTGTATCATGAGGATCCCGACTGTTCTACTTCCTTGATGTACAAGGCACTGAGAGATGCTGAACCATTGACGGTAAGACACGGGCTTATCAATGCTAAAATGATTCTGTGTAATATCAAAAGACAGTTCACCAGAAAACCAAGCAACGATGGTATATTTCATGTCATTTTTAACTGCTTTGAAAATGCTGATAATTATAGAAAATAAATTCTTTGCGTTTTCTACCAATACTATAAGGGTAATTTATTTTAAAAAGTTATTAGTAAACTATGGTCAGTCAGTCAAACCAAAAAGATTCATTATACGAATAGGCTGCAAATACCCATTGCTTGAATATTCTTGAAAATGATATTAATCATGTTTATATATTCCTCATGTAAACTACGATTTTTTTGAAAGATGACTAAGGAAGTGATATGATACACAATCTCTGGTATATTGATGATTGTTCAAAACAACAAACTTAAAAGCAGAAACTGTATTCCTTTAGTTTTCCCCTTTGAAATGTAACCTAGGGATTTCTTTCTTTCGTTCTTTCAGTCTTATAACTGTAGTAGACTTGCAGAAGAAAAATATTTCATTCAAATGAGGAGAAACTCAACCTTCTACGTTGAAGTACAAACTCATAAGCCTAACACAGAACGGTCCCGATTTAAACTTAAGCTGATACCACGGGATGCTGTTTTCAAATGTAAGCTTATAAAAACATACATTGATTACTTTGCAATATATCTAAAACACTGCATGGGATTCTTTTTCGAAATATAGAATGCATGACTGCTAATATATGTGCTATTTAAAAAAATCATGATTATATTTACAGCTGAGGACACGATCGGAATAATAGCAGGAGGAACAATAGGGAGCTTGCTACTCATAAGTCTGATCGGGTTCGGGGTTTGTATTTTTAGGAAAAGACAAAACCAGCATAAGACCACAAAGAATGAGAAAATATCTAGTAAGGAAAATGGATTTACATAGTGTGTGTCTAATTTGTTAGTGGATTTTTTTTTCATGTTAAATAATTTTCTTTATATAGTAACAAATACTTAATAAAAGATATTTTCTTCTCTTTATTTATGCAATAGGTAGTTTTCATTAGAAGAGTTATTAGCCCCTTCACGATAACTGCTGTACTACATTTTTGCAGGGCAAAATTATACCATTTTGGCGGTGTTTTTGTTGATAGATAATTAAATGACGTATTTAAACAATTACTTTTACATCATTTTTCACCAAACTATATCATTTTGCCCTGCAAAAGAGCAGTACCGCAGTTACCGTGAAACGGTCTATTTCCCGTTGGCCACCATCTTGGGGGTCAACCAGGTAATTTTCCCTCTTTGTCCTACCAAAAATAAGAGGGTGTAGCAGAAATATTTTGAGGAAAATCTTTATGGAATAAACATTATGAAATAAAGGAGGTTCTAACAAATGTATATTTTTCAGAAAACAATACTTCCCAGCCCACAATTGCCAGTATAAAAAGTTAAAGTTGGTTGAATTATGAAGGAATATGAGCATGTTGACCCCCAATATGGCGGCTAACGGGAAATAACTCTTGTTAATTTGGGTCTACTGAAAACTATCTATTAAAGCATTTGAAGCATGCATATTTATATTTCTTATTGTTTTCTCTCTGTTAATCTTTGAAAGTTTGGTGAATTGATTTTTGGATAATTTAACGGAAATGTAACTGTTGTCAAGCAAACGATCAGGAGCCATATATGCATATCAATCTCGTGCTGTGGCATTTGTGTCTGACGTTAGTGGGCGGGAACTACTGGAATTAACATTTATGTTTAATGCATTGTAAATCTATTAGAAAACCTGAAACATACTGAGATAACGAACAGTATTCAGGATTTCCTAAAATTTTATTTGCAATTCAAGCTTAAAAGTCCTTCAAAACAATTGAGAGTGGGAACAGAACAAAACTGGACATCTAAACATCAGAGGTGTGATCTCGTGCCATGAAGAAGTGAGCATCCCCAGTCTACAGGAAACATCCGACATATGCTTCCTCTCTTCATGGAAAAAAGTCAAGACCTTACTATAGGATTAAACGTTCTTTTTTCAGAATTTATCGATGTGTAAACTCTGCCTTTTTACTCACAAACTGAATAAAAGTGCGAAGCACTTTTATGTAAAGTTTGTGAGTAAAAAGGCAGAGTTTAAACATCGATAAATTCTGAAAAAAGAACGTTTAATTCTTATAATTCCAATTACGAATTTTTAAAATATTAAAATTATTTCTCCTAGAGGCCGCCATACAATCCGTTATTTTGTACGGCGTAGGAATACTTCATGCCGCAAGGAAACGAATACATTATGAATAGCGATAAAATCCAACTTAAATTGTCAAAACAATCAATAAATTAACTTATAAAAACTTATTGAATGTTGTTTAAGTCAACAAATATCGTAAATACGCGTATTCTCCAGAATAATTCGTACTTGACCATAGCATTGTTGACTAATGACTAACGACAACGCTCATCATGCTCATAGTGAAAGTAGCAGACCGA
The DNA here is from genome assembly GCF_032062105.1 of Saccostrea cuccullata. Taxonomy (NCBI): domain Eukaryota; kingdom Metazoa; phylum Mollusca; class Bivalvia; order Ostreida; family Ostreidae; genus Saccostrea; species Saccostrea cuccullata. The sequence continues at coordinate 30,524 of NW_026937435.1, read as the reverse complement.
CAACGTCCTCGATTTACTCTGGTTCGTTCAAAGATTTATGGAGAATATGAGATCTGTAGGATGTAAATATATGAATTTGATGCTGATAAGGCAAGAGTCTGAGGTACGTTTCTTTTCCCTATCACAAAGATACCAACTGAGCTGATATGGAACCTTGAGAAAATGACAACACTTGTGATCCGACAGTGACATAAACATAATATCCTGTTTGTCGCCAGTTTTATTTTATTTAATTAAATTTAATGATCGAAGTTTCTTGTATTCAATATTTAGCTAAAAAGACCAGAAATAACTGCTTTCATTTTTATACGATAGCCCAGAAGCTTCGTCAGGAAAGTAGTTCCGATTGAAAAATTCATCGATGTGTAAACTTTTTCTAAAACGTGTTCTCGTCCAATCAAAACACAGATAATAAATAAATAAAATGAAGATTGGAATTATAATAAAATAATACAAATTATTTTTGAATAATAAAATAAAGCAATCTTTCATTTTACTAATAATCAATCCATCTGAGACACAGATCTTCGCACACTGATTAAGTTTTCCGTCCACATTTTCCTTGATATGTGATCTCATTTTAAAATCAATATTGATCTTTCAATGACAAGATTTAACTTGAGAACGAATGACTGCTTGTCTAACATACTGCAGAGCTTAGTTTCCGAAAGTAAGTAATTTTGTAATTTTACCATTTCCTAATGGGTACATTTTCCCGGTAAGCTGATATCTAGGTTCATCAATGTAAAGAGCAGCTACTCATTAATTCGGAAATAATAATAACAATAAATAATTCCTGATTTCTATGGCATGCAATATAGAAATCGTATGACATAAGGCTTGACTTTCTATCATGAATGAATCTTTAATAAATTGATAACAGTTTATGAGACCATTTTTTATTACATATAGTAGTCTCATTGTGAGAAGCTTAAAAACAAGAACTATTCAAGACACTGCATGTAAAACGAGTATTAAAGAATCGGTAAACTAGAGTGAAATTAAACGCGTCATTAAAATTGCTGTAAAACTTGTTAAGAATCCCAATAAAATATTCACTGAAATAAATGAAATTTACCTCAAACAATGTCTGTTTTAGAAACACATGAGCAGGTGGTTTCAATGAACAAAAAATATATAATGTGCATCAAAAATGGGTACCGACCTTCGCGACAAGGACTTACGACAACTAATGAACAATTCGCTAAAATTCAACAAATTATAATGTTCGATTGACTTTAAGAGAAAAAGCAAATTTGATAGGCTTCATTTTGGGGGTAATTGAAACTGTTTTAAAGAAACATTTGACAGATAAAAAAGCGAAGTACTCAACGGTCATGAATTTCACAATTTTGGTAGAGGCCAGGCCCACTGCAGATTGCAATCACGTCAGCAGATAATCTGCTTGATGTTCAGGAGTTAATTAAAGAAGAAGATTTTTAAAGGTCCAAGGGAGACAGGGGGCATTAATTTTATAATGTATACTCCCCTTCACCCATAGATGTTATATGCAAAAATTTATTGAAATTGGTTCAATGGTTTCAGAGAATTAACTGAAAATGTTCAAATGTTAACACACGTCAGTCGATGGACGACTCACTACGACGGACGAAAACAGATAGCAATAGATCATCTGGTTTATTCAGGTCATATTATAAGCCCATAGCAAATTTTATAAAATGAAAAAGGAAAGGTACACTAAAATATTACAAAATTCTAGTGGGGAAGAAGTTTCCCATATTCTCCATGACTTTGATTCTGATTATTACGTTAATTTATTTTGACTTAGTGCTACCGTCTTAAATATCCCCAAAAATGACGCCAGAATAGAAAAAAAAACTAAGTAACACAATTCACGTTGAAGTTTAGTAGCACTAGTATACATTTAATTTGCAGACAAGTTATCAATTTGAAACAAAATAAAATTAACATTTTCATATTACATACAAAACGTACGATCAACATTTAATACAATTAGCGAATTGACAGTTTTCTTTGGGTAACTGGAAAATCAGTTTTTCATCAATTACAAATCCAATTTTTTAAGAAGGCAAAAGTAGCCAAAGAAGGTAAACAAAAACTCAATCTGAAACATTCAGTTACTATGAAATATATGGAGATAACGAACAGTATACATGTATATTGAGTAAATATGTTTATAAAACCATTTTTTAGTTTTAAAAAGTGTACCTGTTATGTGCAATTCAGGTACAAACGCACTGTTCAGAATAAATGTCGGCATTTTATCTTCTTGCGTGATATCGTTGATTTATTTTCTCAGTATGAGCTCCGATAACATCTGCAGATTAGGATGACTATAGAAGAAAATTAAAATAAGTTTCCAAATAAATTGAGATATTATTATAGGATAATATAGGATATAGGTTATCATAGATTACCTGGAAAAGTGTTATCTAATATTTTAAAAACACTTACATATCATTTTATACCAACAAACAAACTGAACCATAAACATGAGAAAGCTCAAAAGTCCATTCAAACAATACTAAATGAAGAGCAGGGCAAACAAAGACCTTTAAAAATCAGACGTGGGATCTTGTGCCATAAATGATTGCCGACTTGGTACACATATTGTGTGTGTCATAATCGGGAAAGAACAGAAATATACGATTATATATCATAATTCAGTGTGTAAATGATGGCCTGAAAATTAGTATGAAAACTCACTGTATCGACCATAAAACGTTCGAAATAACGAATTTAAAATCAGATGATACAAACAAAAAAGGAAATGCCTGGATTGATATATGTTTTGGGCCTAATTTCATTGAAAATGATGCAAATAATTAATTCCTAGAACATAAAGAAATTGTAAACCGTCTATAATGTTAAAAAGTGCCTCTCTGAAACCATCCTTATTAATATATATATACAAATATTTTTCACTTCAAATCCCATTTTAGTAAAAATAAGTGAATGAAAAATTCAAAACTACTCGGTGAAACCTATTTATTTTACTCATTAAAACATAATCAATTTTTTATTTTCATTTTTTGGAGCAAAAGATTGTTTGTATAATCTGTCCTTAAGGATGAATTCTTCTGATCAATTTACCCCAAGTGGGTCTTCGTACTTAGACATGTCGTAAAATTCAAACTGATTACAATTTACAAAGAAGTTTTTAAAGTTTTTATGATTTATATGTTTAACTATATTTATTTTTAAATAAAAAATCTTTCTATGTTGTATAAATGACCAACACGTGTGCAAAATTACGATATTTACGACATAGGCCTAAGAAAGTCGACAAGTGAAATCGACATCGAGAGGGGAAGACTCAAGAAGACGGGATCGCCCGTTTCAAAGCGACCGGAATGCCGAATGGCACTCCATTAAAAGAGCCAACCGACAGAAATTTTAAAACATTTAAAAAATTGTCGAGATCACAATTAAGCCTACAGGAACATTCTCGAAAGCGGTACCCAAACATGCCAGTCATGAGCGCCGAAGTGTGTTGACGCAGTGGAAAAGCGAAAATGTAGGTTTACAATGCTTTCAAACTTATTGAAAATAGCAATGTTTGTGCGTTATAGATACAAAGGTTTTAAAATACATAGTATAGTGTCACATCGCAAAGTCAAACATAGCATATTACATGTTACATGTACGTAACGTTAGGCCTAAGGTCTCCAGAGGCGTGCAGACGACAACATTCGTATTATCTTTTTTATTACAACTTTAGCTTTTAGTATATGATAAATTACCTTTGATATTGTAAATGCAGAATCTCTATCTTAAATTTATAGACATACCGTAAGAAAATAATAAGATAACTTCTATAATTATTAGCTGTTTACATTCGGTAAGAAACTAGGTCGCTTCATTCTATGGCGGCCTATGCGGGTTAAAAACATGGAATATTTCTGAAACATCATGGAACATGTAGAAATTATTTTAGTCTAAACTACAGGCCTGGGTTCATAGAAACAAAGGCAGATAGACAAAATTATGATTTTACATTTTTGAACAATGATATTACCAGTAAATTATAATCTAATTTTTCTCTAAAATAATTTTTTACAGGTAAGTCTTGTTTTCACAAGAATCACTAATGAAGGCTTTTAGAAGAGAGCAGGGTCTAAGAACCACTAAAATCAGATGGAGAAAACCATAAAAATCAGATTGAGAAAGTGGGACTGGATTTGACTAATCCCTGTGAAGCCATCATCCAACACCACAAACCAGGACCCAATCTGTAACCCCCAGGCCAAGAGAAAGAGAGGACATCCAACAGACTATTGTGAAGTTTTATGTGTTAATTGATTACTTTTTGTTCTTAAAAATCTTTTCTTAACAAAATTGTAAATATTACCTGAAAGTATCACACTAATTTTGAATATTTGGTGAATAAAACACATACTTTGATGCCTAAATGCTTGATTTATTTTCATTAAATGCTGAAAAAGAAACATGGGGTGGGGATATAAAAAATATCAAAACTTTCTTATATGTGCACTAACCCCTACTTTTCATGCTATGAAAAGAAGCCATAATACCTAAAGAAATTGTACAACAATTTTCTTAAAAAGTTTAATTGTAGAAATATGTTTTTCTTTGGTTTTTCCAGCAATTTTATAGGAAAAAATGTGCCTAATTTTGACATGGGTGAACAACATTTTTGGGTACAAGTTATCTAACTGGTATTTATTTGCTCATATTTTGTTTAAAAAATCAACTTTGCAATACTTTCAAGTAAATTTAAGCCAAATTAAGTTTTAATTCACTATATTTATAAGTTTTATGAGGTATTTTATTGTCTAGTAGCATTTTAAAGAAAATTTCCCATGCTCTATTTTGGCCTATCTTCAAAGGGTTGAACCTCTCTTAGATGAACACTAACATACACTTTTCTTGTCTTTAAATTATTCCTTGGATATTACACTTTCAGAAAAATATAAGCATTTGAAAAGTTTAATGCACGTTTTTTTCCTCGTATCATAAGAATACATCCTTAAACGAGAGTGCCGATATTTATATTTTATCAACATGTTTGCGTTGCTCGCGAGGAGCAGTTGTTAGATCACCTGCTCTATAGCTAGAGTCTCGAAGAAAAGAGTTGATCCTTACGTTCGAATCCCACTGTGGGACGTGGAGGTCCTGTGTTGCAGAAGGTACTGGCACAAAAATCCCTCTTTACTTACTCAATGATTCTAAGTGCGGAATTCAGGGAAAAAATTAAGCTCTATACTGGCAAGTGTAGGGGTCTCCATATGAGTAAAAAATTATCGAGAGGGACGTTAAACAACCATCAATCATCAACTTGTTTGTCAATTTTTTTTACATAGTTTTAGATTATTGTTCATTACATTGATAATGCTCTTGTATATCGAATAAAATTCTGCTGCATACCTGATAATATATTTTTATAGATTATAAAATTAGTATGTACTGGTCCCTGTTGACAAAGCAGGTTACAGCAGTGTCTTTGTTTGTAAGGCTCATCATTTAAACGTATTTGAGAAGAATTAGAATTTAATTTACCAGCAAAAAATGAAATTATACCATAGCTCTCTTTCTAAGTATATTCAGGGTTACTTTTACACAGGTGTAGAATATAAGTTACCTTGAACCCCCCCCCCCCCCCCCCCCCCCCAGACAGTTAACAAATAATCTAATAACTATGTACAATGTACTAATATTGTTACGTTTAAAACTAATATATCAATTGTTGAAATGATGCCTATTTTTTTATCTTGCGACATAGTATAATACTATCCTAGAGATAACCTTTGTAAGTATGTACGGAAGGTACATCTATATCAAATATAAAATGTATACATCTTTAGCAATATCATTGACTTCAGAATATAGATACCATTGACATTGTTTGTGAGCAAATTTTTGGAAGAGACATCTGAAAACTGATAATGGAGGTTAATACGAATACAAATGATCTTGAAGATTCAACAAAGTATTCAATGTATGGAGCTACAGGCGCTCGTCAGTCAAGCGTTGTTACTTCCATAGGACACGTAAGTAAACTTTATCCACGCAGAAATCATAGCACACGATGTCAATCACTACCTCACAGTTTTAATGAAAGTTTTAGAGGTCAGGGGCCCAATTTACAAAGGAATTTGCAACTAAGATCAACAATTAATTTTGGTTTAATCTTTTTAAAAAGAATTTAACAAGATATTTCTAAACTAGCAATTTCGAACAACATAATTTATTTTACGAAGTGCTTAAGTAAAACGGGATCCATCAAAACAATAACTTTTCTATTGTCAACTTCCCTTACTTATGCAGCAATATACCTTTATAACCCACATACGGTGTTTATATATCTCAGTTGATTCGATACACAAGAGCATGCTCTACGTATGAAAAATTTCTAAAACAAAGTTAATTATTGACAAACAATTTGATGAATCAAGAATTTCAGCTGTCTCGTTTAAAGTCATCATTTCATAAGTTCTGTGGTCAATACAATGACCTTGTCAGCAAATACAATTTATCATTGAGTCAAATGCTGAGTGATTATTTTCATACCAATTGTTAGTCCATTATTTATACACTGAATTGAGAACGAATTTTTCCGTTATTTCCCGATCATGACAAGGAGCACACGGCGGGTGTGACCGGTCGGCACGGGATGTTTACTCCTCTATGGCACACGACTCCTTATCTGATGTTTTGGAGGTCTGTGTTTGCTCTGCTGGTATTTTCGATTTTTTAATGGACTTTTGATCTTGAGTACTGTTCTTTATCTCCATACGTATTATGTTTGAATGGTTGCAACACGAGCAATAACAAATTCATACACTGAAAATTTGCTGCTTTGTTTTTTCGGTAAACCCAGCGTAATATGAGAATTGAATTGATTATTTTTTTGAAGAAAGTTTCTAGCTTTTGTCCCTAATTCAATAGTTAGATATATAATAGGGGCTTCCTGAAATAACAATATTTATTTTTAGTCCCACGTTTTTTTTAAAATTATCCCTTTTATATGTGAGAAAAAGACACAAATGCAACAGTTCATACTTTAATATTTATTTATCAAGACTATTAATTCCAAATTACCAGCAAAACGTAATAAAGAACGTGAAGGCTTCATCTTCATTTAAATGTTTAGCAACATACGTTGATCACCTGAATATTAAGTTTATGTTTCCTAGTTTACTTGATAGACAAGAGTGATTGGCAAGAGCAAGTTCCACGTGGAAAAATTCTGAAACGAGCAATTAATAAATGATATCGCATACACGAGCCTGGTCTCAAATAGATAAGATTTATCTTAGTAGTAATAGTAATGATAATTAGAAGTCCATTGAAATGTAAAACTTAACCAGTAGTCAAAAGCTATCATTTTTGAGTATGTAGACCCATCCTTCTACTGTCTACGGGAAGTTATTCACAGCCTTTTTTTTTTTTTTTATCTTTTTTATCTTATCCGAAGAATCGATAAATCTAAGAAAAGGTCTTTTAGTATTAAAAAAAATATCATTCAATACTAGGTTGTATTCACTAAAAAGGTCATCATGGCAAGTATATTTACGAAATATTGCCTTAAAACGGTTAATGAAGTCACTTTACCATCAAATTTATATTGAGTAGAATGTGAGAGATCTTCATTCTGCAAACTCCTGTCGTGACAGAGACCTCGATTTTAAGATTTCATCTGAAGGACCCTCATTATTCACTTTAAAGTGCTGAGCGCCTGGCAAAGGAACAGTTTCTACCTTTTTTCTCCACTTTAGTCATTCACGGCCGAGGTTCAACTCACAACCTTCCAATAATGGCACGGGCGCTGTTGACGAATGGAGTAGCTGAAGTTATCTCGTTTATCATACAGTTTAGTAGTTACTTGGTCTTTGTCCTTGATAGGCTGTAATACATCCAATTTTTAAACAGATGCAACAAACAATGGTGTTTTTTTTAGATTCGGAAACATATGATACAATTTATGTTTTTTTTTTGTTTTCAGATTAGAACACTACCAGACGTTTTTAAAAAAAGAGTTGATTTAATCTTCCTGGTCCTAAGTTTCATAAATTTGGCAACTGCATTTGCATTGTCCCTTTATGAATTGCTCAACTTCGTCAAAAATGGCCAAACTGACACTCCAGATTTCACTCTTGCAATTATTCTCATCATCAATATAGGTACATGTAAAATAATTTGATTTAATTATTTTATTACATGACATTTAATAATTTATTTAATATGTGCCACTTCAAAAATGATTTGGGGATATTTTTTAACAAGATAAGAATTATACTGAAATATTTCTGGATTCTCTACTAAATGGTTTAGGGCGGGTATGGGAATGGATTAATTGGAAAATGTGCACAATTTGCATTCTTAACAAAGACTTAGATATAATAAAAAACATTAAGTATTTCAATATTGTCCATTTTACGTTTTAATTTATTTCAAATAAGATTACAGAGAAGCTTTTATAATGTTCTTTTATAGTATTCTGTGTACTCTACGTGTGCTACGGTCTGCTGAGAGAGAAAAAGTGGGAATTGTATGTTCTCATTCTAGCTATCGTTGTGGTTCTGCTTTATTGCAATGTGGAGTACTTTATTAACATAACCGGACGGTCAAACCTTAAACTGGTAAAATGATTTTAAAATTCGATTTCAATTTAAATTAGTATTTTGAGAAAATTCTTTTCAATATATAAGGTGAAGAATACACTGTATATTTCATAAATGCATACACAATGATTTTTGGAGTACAAGACAAGATTTCCCCCCTATACCAACAGGTAGGTACCGGTATATTACGTTAGTTGGAGAAGTATTCTTTGTTAATTAATTTCATCACCATTAAACTTTTATAATCAAATAAAACTCAAAAAAGAAATTTATTCGAAAATATCCCAATCGCTATAAAACTTTCGTATCTAAATTCGATCCCCCAAAATGAGATTTAGAAATTACTTATTATCATATTCAGTTAAATGCTTATACAATACCGGTATTTGGAATGCTAAAAATAAGGGACCCTTGTTCTGCATCAAATCCCAACAAATACGTACTTTTCTGCATTTATATAACTTTTTATGACCCTGCCCAATTCACAGGGTTCAAAAATAAAAAGAAGAAGACTTAAACTACCAGAGGATGCTTCCACAAGTATTGTTCTATACATTTGAAATGTAAAACGTCTTTTCCCTAAACTGGTCATTCTTTATCTTCACTATCCATGGGAACCATGAATTAGGGATATCCGATCCTCAGCCAGGACGTATAACTCCAAAACATAATATTTAATTTAAAAAGCATCAATATGAGACTTGAAAATAAAATCTTTCATGCAACAATTATTACTTCATTCATCTTAATATGATTCAAGGTCTATGAAATTCTTAGAAAAGGTTTTTTAAAAACTTGACATTTGTACCCCTTAAAAGGGAAAAAAGATAAATACCGTTCTACAGAAGCAAGATATTCTTGAATCGAGCGTTAGATACTAATCAGCATGATATGAAATTAGAAGTGATTTGTGATGTCTTCAAAGATAGTAGAAAACCTTTTACAATATGTATTATATACAAATTATACACGATGGAAAAAGAAAACATATAGAATACCAAATAAGTATAAAATTACGACAATTTCTTTGAATGCCTGGATACCTATTGTTTTTAACCTGAAATATTTTTGTTCATCAATTTGCAAGTAGAAAATGCATAGCTGATATTTCTATTCGCTTTTCCTGAATATATATTAAAGATTTGAAAATTTTCCCTATGTAATATGATTAACTTTAATGTTGAAATTGAAAGAAATACTGTGGGAAAATTTACGTTACTTTGTGTATTCAGAGATATTTTAATGAGTATTCTTGATTACTTAACTGCTATTTTTATGAACCTGAGGATCGGACTACATTAAATAATTTAAATCTATACTACCCTAAGGAAGCTGTTTAATTTGCTCAGCTTTTCTCGTCCATAATTTTTTCGGAAGTTTTTCAAGATTTTCCCCATACATTGTATATTATAATGTGAAACTTGAATTCCCAATATGACCAGCCCTACCCCCTAGGACCACGATTTGAGCACTTTAGAATCTTCACTAAGTCTGGACGCTTCCCCATTTGTTCTGGTCCAGTGGATTTTGCGTAGAGGGTTTTAAAAATCTGTCCTTATTTCATTGTGAAATTTTGATATCCTATAATTTATACTTCTTCAGAAATCTTCCACTTTTGTTCCAGCTTTTCTCGTCTTGCAGTTCTTGGAAACAAGATGATAAGTTCATCTGGATTTTAATCGTAAACATTGTTTCCCAGTTTTGACCATATCTAATCTCCAGGTTCGATGAATTGCACAATTTGCAATCTACAGAACATCAGAACATCAGAAAGCTACCACATAACTTCAGATTTTGTGATAAAGTAAATCATGAAAAAAAAGAAAAACGTTGTTCGTTACATTTCAATGTAAAATGTAAAACTTTTATCCTACACTACCTAAGGAAGCTTCCTATGAGTTAAAATGCTTGTTGGTCCAGTTTTCTTCACACTGTGTAATAGGAGTTTTATGGTTCCACCATTTTTAGACTTTTTTGTTTATCTCCCCCTAGAAATGAATTTTGTGTCTCATTTTAATAAATACCTTCAGTTACTTTCAGTGTTTCTCAACATGAGATGGAAAGTAACAAAAATGTGTTGAAACACTTTTTGTCAAACAAACTGATTTTTCAGTGAATACCACAGGATACATTGTAATTTAATCGGTCAAAGAAAACATTCCTACGTACCAAATGAGTTAAAGAACCATTCACCATTTTTTTTTTATTTTAGGCAAGACTAATTCTTGTTTGGCTGCTTGGAGTTCCTCACATTATCTTTGCTGCGATAGTAACTCGTCACTTTCGTTATTTAGTTTTCCAAAGTGTAGGAGCTATTGCTGATTTACAAGGTTTGTGAAGGCAATATCTATTATGATATCTCTTTTCTTTTCATTATTTTTTCCCTTCTCTTTTCGGAAAGATTTCTCAGAGATGGCTGGACGGATTTTCTTGAAATTTTCAGTGATGATAGAGAACCAAACTACCCATAGGCGTTTTTTCCTTTAAATTTTGCAAATTTCTTCTCCGGATATGTCAGGAATCTTATGAAAAGATAAGTATAGTAGAAATACTTGGCTAGCGAAGATGACATATTGCCGTTTTGTACATAATATTGTCGGCAATAATATGTACATGTACCTATCATCGCATTTTGACCAAAATGGTACATAATATCGCCGACTGAAAAGTTACAAATGTACATGTTGTCGCTGGTGTCATTATGTGCCTTATATGCAGTGTTTGCGCCTGCTTGCTCTTACAAAAAATATATAAAGTTGATCGTTAATTTAAACTTTACTTTCAGATGTGTATGAAGACGCATCCATTTTCTCCTCTTTCTTGAGGTTTGATATTCAGGTGACAGTAAGTACAAGATCAGTTTTGAAATTCATGATATTTAAAAGAATAATTATAAATCTGTGAGGAGATTCTATCATCTTCCAAAAATATGTTGGGATTTCCCATGAGTACCATTTCCAACGGTTTATTAGCAGACCTTTTTTTGTATTCATATACACGCATTTGCATACTGTAGATCACTAAATTTTCGCGACACCTTATTTTCGCGAGATAGTCATTGACTCTTGATTAGCGAGACAAAATTTTCACGAATTGTATTTATTGCTCTATATAATCTTTAGGAATGCAATTATACGCGAACACACTGTCTTGCGTAATTACGCGAAAAAATTGTTCTCGCGAATAAAAAGTGATTTACAGTACTCTCTGTTTTGTTCTACTGTGAACCTGTATTTGTACAAGTTGCTTTCTTCAATATGAACGTAATGTCTTCTGCTTTGAGTGCACATTATTTCTCACATTCACAGTTTCATGTACTCCACGTTTTTATGGCGTTCAGAAGTATATATCAAAAAGTATCGTGAAACAGGACTAGATATTAGTTTTAAATGAAGTCCACCGGAGTGTATCTAATATCTTTTTTTTTAAAATAAATGTTGTCAAATATTTAATTGCATTTAACAACGTTCTACAAATTTTAAAGAGCTGCTTTATCTTTTATTTATATTTTCATTTTAGCATATAGTTCCAAAGAACAACTTTTCAGGCTAAGATGTTTTACGTTTTAAACACAAAACGACACATTGTTCAGTAAACGCTTTTAATTTGCGAAGTGTTTTATAAAAACAGCGTAAACTGACGCAAACCAGCTTACATGTATACTCGAAAAATTCGAAAGAACTAAGAATAATTCATCATAATTTCAAAATTATGAAACAACTGTGTATGTAAAAGAGCTAGGTTCACTTTACGCATAAAATGGCCCTGTCCTTATATCAATTCATTGACTATCACACTCTGTCCCATTTCATACACTATTAATAGTGTACATCAAAATAAAGTGAAGACTTGGTGCTTTTATTTACTATATAATAAAACTCCTTTTTGTGACTCCAGATACACTGTATTGGAAAACAGGCTTTGATAAATTGCAATGTTCTTGAAATTTGCAGAAAATATGCGTATTTGACTTCCATCAGCAAAAAAATAAAATACAGGCACAGCCCACAATCCAAAAAATAAAACGTGTTTTTTGATGTTCAGAAACAGTTCTTTCATTATATAATTGCATATTTTAGATCAGAGGTTTTTCGGTATACTGTAGATCCCTTATTTTTCGCGAGTACTTATAATCGCTAATGGGCTCTTCATCGTCAATTGCGAGAATAAGAATTCGCAAATGGACGGTTGGTCAAGATTTCAGCACCATAAAAATAAAAGCGAGTAATTTGTATTTTGCGTGTGATGCTTCTCGCGAAATTACGGGATAATTAATTCCACTTGTTTATTTAGGAATCTACAGTATTAAATGTTAAAAAAAATATGCTTCTATTTTAGGCAATTTTCAAGCGAATGTACAGGACATTGGGAAAATGACGCTTTTCATGACGTCATTCATATAATGCATCGAATAGATGGAAAATTACGTCATGTTCAATAAAAACATGATCAAAAATAGTCCAAGTGATAAATAATGCATTTTCAACCTGAACAGGACAGTTTTGATTTTTCAAAAATTCTCAAGACCAAAGTGGCTCATGGTTTTTATAAAGTTTATTTTTTACCACACAATTGTGATTGAAAGCGAGGGTAGGTCAAACTGATACAAAGGCCTACATATGTAGCAATTATGATGTTTTTTAAAAATATGTGGTAGGATCGAGTCACTGCTTGAAGTTCAGGTATATTTATTAAATCTGGAATGTTCCATTTACCCCGAGGACTGGAATGACATGATTGCATGAATACCGATGATTTAGCTGGTTGTCAGAGGGAGGGGATGTCCCAATACCAAACCAGTTTATATAGAAATAATTTGGTTTCCTTATTTGATATTACATGTAACCAATTAAAGGCTAGAATACAAATAAAATAAAATTATATAATTATAACTCTATTTTATATACTCTACATGAAACTTATGTACATAACGAAAATTATTGAAGATCAAAAGTCCATAACAAAATGCAAAGTAGGGGCAGAGCAAACAGGAACTTCCAAAACATGAGAGAAGGGAGCAAGTGCCACGGAAGAGTAAGCATCCCCTGCCGACCGGTCACAGCCGCCATGTACTCCTTGTCATGATCGGAAATAACGGGAAAATACATAATCAATTCAGTGTATAAATAATTTACTAACAATTAGTGTGAAAAACGTCATTCAGCATTTGACTCAGAGATAAATTTCATTTTCTGACAAGATAATTGTAGCGACCATAAATCTTACGGAATAATAACTTTAAACGAGACTTTTGATATTCTTGTTCGATCAACTTGTCAATAATTTATCTCGTTTTAGAATTTTTATACGTAGAACATGCTCTTCGAAACAAATCAACTTAGAAATGTAAACTGCTTATATAGTGAATAATGTAGACGTACTTATTTCCACGGGGTCATAATTCCGCGGAATCTCAATTTCTGTTTAATCCGCGGGTAAAAAATTACGCGGATTTTCTAGATTGGCACTATATGCCTTACATTTATATAAAGTACGCTTGGACAAATTTCCGCGAAAAATTTGTGACCGCGTACATAGCGTAAATTAATACCACGCGGGAAAAAAGTACTTCTATAGTATTTCAAAAAGTACTGGGGGCTGATCCTGGTCTAAATAACATTTTTAAAAATTCATAACAGAATTCAAGCGAAGTAGAAAATTTTTTCTATTAATTGTACGCTTTTTTGGGGTAACATTTTCAGTACTTCTGAAGTGTATGCTTTTGTTCTATCCTCATTTCCTACATTCAGCTTAATGATCTTACTGGGAGTTGAACTATGTTCAATCTCCCATGGTCATCACGTATTTAACATGCGCAGTAATTTGTGTTGATTATATAGAGCCGAAAGCGAGGCTACTGTGTTGGCTGATTTACTCCGATGATATCCAACAGAAAACATGCATAAACATCCGCCACAAATAGTCCATGTCATTTTCTCCTGAATTGATCTAATTTTCATAATTTGACATGTAAGTAAATGTAATAATAATAAAGTAATCTTATTTTGAATATTAGATTTCGTTCAAAGTAAAACTAAATTATAAAGAACCTCAAAAGTTTTTCGTAATGGAACTCATTTGTGTGTGGCGTCATACACTGAAAAAGATACGATCGACAACTCTACATACTAACGGCAAGCGGTAAATCTAGTCGTCCCGACGCCCGACGGTCCCGGATTTTTAGCAATTTCTTTTTTTACCGGTGCACAGAATTTATTCAAACTTTTCATGAACATTTTCTTGGTTCAATGAATTCATTAATGCATAAAAACTTTAGGAAACATGCGTATTTATTACTAAATCAGCAGTATCACCTCCCAAAAGCGGTAAATCTAGTACTCTGTTATAAATGTTAAAACCAAAAAACGGACACTGATGTTTTCGTAAAATCATTTCGTAAAATCAACAAAATGAAGTTTTTTTTTAATAAAAGGAAAACCTCATTTACATACCAGATAACTCGTAGGCACACAAACTCTCACATATACCACTGTTTTTATGTTTGGTCTTTAAATATTTGTTTTAAATTTGGTATTGCTTTTTTCTTCACAATATTAAAAAAGATTAAGTTCTGACGTACTCAATGTATAATGTTCGTGTAATTGAAATACATTTATATTCACAGAGAAGTTTTATATAACAAACCTGTTAGCTCTTAAAAGGATGCTGTGTTAAAATTCACATTTTATAAACATTGATATTATTCCTGCGAAACTGAAATTTTCTTAAACACATGGGTAATGGTGCCAAGGAAAAATATCTTACAAATTTGAAGACTGTGAGCAGTAAATTATATAAATGATCAACCGCCTCTAATATGAATATAATGCCAGTGTCCATGTTTTGCAATGGGAAACCCAAAATATGTGTAGGATGGAAAAGTAATAGCAGGTGCACAACGGCATTATGTAATAAAGATTCTATGAAAATTTCGTTCAGTGGTGTAAGAGGAGTTGCGGATAAGAGATGGGTATACCTAAAGCGTAACAAACAGATAGACGGAAATCCAGATTAATACCCTCCCGCTTTTCAAGCAGGGGGTATAAAAAAGGACTAATGTAAGCAGGCAACAATATGGCCCCTGCATTTTTTTGCTATTCAATGTCTCTGAATGTCTTTCTCAAGATTTTTGCAACTCAAAAAATCTGAAACAGTTGTCTGTATTTGAAATAATAATATTGTTCACTCACTTAACCCCCCGATCAAAGATTTTATTTAACACCACGTTCAACTCCCATGAGTGCTTTCAGTACTTTGATTTTTACAATAGTCACGCGACAAACAGCTGATACATACATTATAACTGGCACTGTGTACGGCCTAGCCTTATCCATTATGGATTCATGTAGCTATATTACATTTTATACAGATATTCAGTTACTTTGTTAGAATTTTATAAAAGAAGAAATGCATATTAAAAGAGTGCATATATAACATTTTCCATATCGGTTCTTAACATAGCTGAGTATGCAAGATGATAATTACATGTTGTCTAAACGATTAACATACATTCATATTTTGAAGAAATGTATCAACAAAATTCATAAAAATAAAAACGTTACCGCCATATCAAATATATAGAGGATATCTACTCAGTATATTGTGTGATTTGATATTGGCTATATCCAACGAGTTGTATGGTGTATATATATTCGCGAGACTTGACGAGCGAATATACACCATTTCACAGATTTGGATAAAGCCAATATCAAATCAAACAATTATATATGTTCTATTTATCTCACACGACTTTCCTTGTAACAAAACTTTCAGATTTTCCTTGCAAAACTAGGCCTACATGAATGATTGCAAATTCAGATGACGTATAACTTGATGACGTAGCACCGTTGATGCTAACATGCTTCGAAAGAAAGTAGATCGTGTTCAAAATTTAGAATTTTTGCTGTCTGCGTCTTTGTAAACATTATGTGACAATTTGCTGGAGCTTTATATCAAACGAACTTCTGACTGAAAGTTGTAAGGACCATGGGATCGTGAAAATTAACTCTTTGTACGGTGGCAGTACAAAACGTGCTAGGCAAGATTCGGCTATAGGCCTACTTGTAGATTTATTGTTGATCCATGGTAAGTTACACCTACATTACTCGGTAGGCATACGTAGTATAATATAAGCATTATTAAAGATGTTTAAGGAATCTTATAACAACAACTAAACTGCTCTCTAGACTTTAGGGGGAGGGGGATAACATCTGTCTTCAAGTAGCCAACACAGGTACCTTGATAAAATAAACTACATTCTTTGACATATGCGAGTCTTTTTCTTGCTTTTAACGATATTATTGCTCTTTATCATTCATTTTATAAGGGCAATATTTTTCACAAAAAGTTTCAATAAAATAAAATCTTGAAGCGAGGGATTGTAAAAACCGGAGGAGCTATTGATAAAGCATCTACCCGTTGATAGAGCATAAGTTTATCTCATGGGCTATGACATCAACACGTATGAGATAAATTGAACATTTTATACAATGCACACGGGGAAATGCATGAATGTGCATGATTACCATGTCATAGTTTTCTACTCGATCAATATATCCTAATATTCTGAATATCAAAGCATTTCATAAAAAAGAAAAACTAAGATTATATCAATTATATTGGTTATTTTACTCATTGCGTGCATGTTTACCTTGTAAACACCATAAAATGTCTTTTTGTTGGGATCTTCAAAGCATATCATTAAAAAATATATATGTTAGATCCCTATTGATATCTCGACTTGATTATCATTACTGTTTGGCCTCAATGCCAATATCAAAAGTTGCAGAAAGTTCAGAACACTGCAGCCAGACTGGTGACACGTGTGAGAAAACATGAGCATGTAACACCAATTCTCATAACTGTTCACTGGTTACCTGTGGCATACCGTTCACATATAAAATTCTGTTGTATACTTTCAAGGCCTTACAGAAACTAGCCCCGGAATACATCCAGGAACTTGTTTAGGTATATCGCCCACAACGATCACTCCGGTCTGAGGATTCACTGAGACTTGTAAAACCACGCACTCGAAGTAAGATGGAGATAGAAGGTTTGATGTATCCTCAGCCACCCTGTGGAACTGCCTCCCGCTGGATCTTCGGAAAGAAAAGTCACTTGACGTTTTTAAAAGAAATCTAAAAAAACATCTTCTTAGACTCGCCTGTAGTTTATAAGGCACTAGTCATAATGAAACATCCAGTTTTTTTTTGTTTATGAAAAAGGAAAGAAATCCCTTTGATTTAACCTTTCTGCTTTTTATTGTATTGTACTCGTCCTTGTTTTATATTGTACTTGTTTTCTACGTGTAAAGCGCTTTATGGTAATTACATAATTATATAGGGCGCTATATAAAAGTAGAATAATAATAATAATGATAATAATAATAACTAGAAACGATCTCGTTGCGAGCAACGAGTAGGTCTTCCGTCCGAATTTTCGATGAGATATGATTTTGATATGATCCTTGTTAAAACATAATGATATCATGCTTTCTCTCTTTTGATCAAATCCTTTTGATTTAGATTATATCATCAATGAGTTATAGATGAAATTCTTTTGGCCCCTCTGGGCCCTTTATTTTAGGGGTCAGCCCCTTTTTCTTCATTTTAAATGATACGGCTTGTAACTTTAATGATTTTTGTTCAACAACTATTCAGAAATTTCTTTTCGTTTTTGAGCTATGCATGCTAGAAATATATAGAGGCCAGCCCTTCAAGTCCTTAATGGGGCCGTTTTGCAAAAATTGAATTGTTGTATATTGTTTAAAATACGATTCTAAAGATTTCTTATTCAATACTCCTTATCAAAATATTTCTCCCTTTCGAGTTCAGCATCTTGGCTCCTTATGGCCCTTTTTTACGTAACGTATGATCATACTTTTTCAATGTTTTGTTGTAGATTGTTAAGAAAAACATTTTTGCTTTTAGAAATATATAACAGAATCTTGATAGTTAAAGAGTTATGAATTGAAACGTTATTGTCCCTCTAGGCCCCTTATTTGAGGGGTCAGACCCATTTTCTTCTTATTAAATGAAAGAACTTGTTATTCTGAACAACTTTTATTACATATCTGTTAACCAAATTTACAGGTACAAAGATATCAAAGAAAACGTGTCAAATTTTGCGAGATACTTGTGAGTCTATTTTTTGAGCCCAGGCGAGCTTCAAATATGACACAAGTGTGCATCGGAAAACATTGGACACGTTTTGTACTTACTATAAATATTGTTTTTAAAAATATTTATTATAACTATGATTTAAGCTATGTGTTTCCGTGATGCAAAACAAAAATTAGTAGATATTGTACTTAATTTGAACATTAATTCTTTTCTATTTCTACTTTGAGAAACAACCAAAACCAATTCAAAAAGACTTGTAAGGATACCTTGGATTATAAATGTAGTTTGACATAGAACTGCAACGAACCTACGACGTGACAATCCAAGTATCCCTACACATTTCATTGCTCCTTATGTAACTTTCGTTCAAGCAAACGCTCGGCTGCCTCTGTAAACCCCTATTGCGAAATGTCGGAATTGACAGAGACCGCCGCCATTATGGTCCCGCTTCAGACTTCTGAATGTTAATATCTCGAGTTCGAATTCATCAATTTACAAACAAATTATATATTCAGCCTAATAATAAATGTTTCTATCAACCATACTAATATCATTTGAAAATATTGAAAAACAAAAAAGTTTTTAAAATTCGACTTTTTTCTTTGCATGCCGTTACGACAGGAAGTAGAGACGACGTACAAAAGATCGCGTCTTGGATAGTACTTATCACGATCTATAATCCCTGAAAGTTTCACAGTGATATCTTTTACCGTTATTGAGATTATCCGCGAACAAAATGTCATTTTAAAATCAGAAAACTGTCCGTAACTTGGCACCAGAAAGGAATTTCCAAAAAATCTCTCGGATAAAATAACTTCAGATAACAACACATTGTTCCTGCAAATTTCATGAAAATCCATCCAGTAGTCTTTGAGAAATCGCGTACACAAAATTAGATGGTCAGAAAAATAACAATAAAAACGAGCTCAGACAAGCTTCAACGCTTTATGCGCTGGAAAGATATAAACTCAAAAAAGCAATTCAGCAATCCTTCCTCTACCTTCACTGAAAATCTCAAGTCAATATCTTCATTCGTTTTTTAGTGATTGCCCGGACAAGCTGACCCTCTTAAAATCAGAAAATCGTCCATATCTCACGACCGGAAGTGACGACGTACATATAAAAAATTTCCAATAAGGTTCAGACCAATATCTATAAGATCTGAAAGTTTCGTGAAAATCGGCTGAGCCGTTTCCGAGAATTCGCTTGCACAAAAATCGGTAAGAAAAAAAAAATAATAATAATAATAATAATAACTAGAGCCGAGCTCGTTGCAAAGCAACGAGTAGGTCTTCCGTCCTGTTTGACCGGAAGTGCATCTGTAACTTTCTTTTTAAAAAAAAAAGAGTAATGAAGTTCAAAAATGGTTTAATCCTCCAAATCTATATTAATTAATGCAATATTAAGCCATTTTTGGCTACTTCTGGTTTGACCGGAAGTGACGTCGACGGACGGAAAATTAAGATTTAACCTTCCAGTGACATATGTTACCCAAAAACCTGTCAAGAACGGCAAAAATATGCAATTTTTGACTACTTCCGGTTTGACCGGAAGTGACGTCGCCGGACGAATTTTGACGAACCCATTAGATAAAGCTTGACATTTTTAATAACTTTGCTTCTTTGACGTATTACAAATTCTCAATACTTTTTGAGATATAAAGGAAAAACTTTTGGCCCCATTCAGCCCTTTATTATAGGGGTCAGCCCCTTATCGTTGATATCTTTCAAAAGATTGTGACATTCTCAACAAGTTTTGTTCTATATGTCTTTACAAAATGTTAACATGTAAAAAGATATTGCAGAAAAGGTGTCAAAAATTTCTAAGTCCCTGATAGAACTTTTTTCGAGCCATAGCGAGCGCCGACGTGCGGCACTTCCGGAGAAAAAGAGTGGTGTGTGACAAAAGAGCACACATTGCTCTATCATCGCTGAAAATCTCACGTTTCTGTCCTAAGGCATTTTCGAGAAAAATGATGGACAATGAGACCCCCTGAAAATCACTAAATCGCTGAAATCTCAAAACCGGAAGTGACGTCATCAAAACAAAAAATTATATATCAGGTTTGTTTGATGTTCTATCAGTCCTGAAATTTTCATGAAAATCGAACGAGCCGTTTCCGAGAAATCGTGTACACAAAATCGGTAAGAAAAAAAAACAATAATAATAATAATAACTAGAGCAAAGCTCGTTGCAAAGCAACGAGTAGGTCTTCCGTCCTGTTTGACCGGAAGTAGCTTTCATTTTTAACAAAAATGAGAAATAACGCCGAAAAATGGTGTAAATCCTCTAAATCCATGCTAATAAATGCAAGCATAAGCCATTTTCTGCTACTTCCGGTTTGACCGGAAGTGACAACGACGGACGGTTAATTAATTTTAAAGCTCCCAGAGACATATGTTACCAAAAAACTTGTCAACAACGCAAAAAAACGTGTTTTTCGACTACTTCCGGTTTGGCCGGAAGTGACGACGACGGACGTATCTTGACGACTTCCATAGATAAAGCTTGACATTTTGAACAACTTTGCTTCTTTGACGTATCACAAATTCTCAATACTTTTTGAGATATAAAGGAAAAACTTTCGGCCCCTTCTGGCCCCTAATTTTAGGGGCCAGCCCTTTTTCCGAGATGTCATTTGAAAGATCTTGGTATTCTACACCTTTTTTATTCTACATGCTTTAACAAAATATTTCTAGGTAAAAAGTTATCGTAGAAAAGGTGCTAAAAATTTTGAAATTCTCGATAGGACTATTTTCGGGCCATAGCGAGCGTCGGCGCTTCGTACTTCCGGTAGTTGTGATATACAAAAGGCACTTCTCCAAAGGTTGCTCTAGCATCCCTGAAAATTTCACACTTATATCTTCAACTGTTTTTGAGAACATTGCCGGACAAAGTGACCCTCTAAAAATGACAAAATCGCAGAAATCTCCAAACCGGAAGTGACGTCATCAAATCAAAAAAATATATACCTAGATTTTTTTATGTTCTATTAGTCCTGAAAGTTTCATGAAAATCGATCAAGCCGTTTTCGAGAACTCGCGTGCACAAAATATGTAAGAAAAAAAATAATAAAAACTGTGGAAAAGAAACCTAAGAATAACAGAAAGGTCTTCCGCTGAAGACGGAAGACCTTAACTAGATGAGATCTCGTTGCGAGCAACGAGTAGGTCTTCCGTTGAATTACTCGATAAGATGAGAAGTGATTTTGACTGAGATATTTGTTTAAAGAGAATGCCATTAAGAAATCCTTCATTAAATTTAATGTTTCTGATTTTCATCATATTATTCTGAACATCTTTTTGTCCAATATTGCTCATAAAAATGCTCCCTTTTTCGAAACGTAAAGCATAGCAAATATAGCATTTTGGTCCCTTGCAACCCTTATTACATAAAACATTACCAAAATTTTATAATATATTGTTGCAAATCATTAAGATGAATACTTTTGCTTCATTAATGTATAATAAAATATTGATCATTAGAGAGTTATAGATAAAAAAAACTTTTGGCCCTTCTGAACCCCTAATTTAAGGGGTCAGCCCCATTTTCTTGGTATCAAATGAGAGGTCTCATGATTTTGAAGATTTTTTGTTCACCATTTATTCACAGATTTCTATTTGTCATGGAGATATGCTAAATGGTAATATTTAGGGGCCACTCCTACAAGTCCTTAACGGGGCCGTTTTACAAAAATTTGAAGTTTGCATATTGTCTAGATCATCATTCTGACCATCTTTTGTTCAATATTGCTTATTAAAATATTCCCCCTTTTTGAGATATAAAGCGTCAAAGATTTTATATTCTGGCCCCTTCTGATCCCTAATTACGTAATATATGATCAAAATCTTATCATATATTGTTGCATATTGTTAAGATGAATACTTTTGCTTCAGTAATGTATATCAAAATATTGATCATTAGAGAGTTATAGATAAAAGACTTTTGGCCCTCTGGGCCCCTAATTTGAGGGGTCAGCCCCTTTTTCTTGATATCAAATGAAAGGTCTCGTGATTTTGAAGATTTTTTGTTCAACACTTATTCAGATATTCATATTCGTTGTGGAGATATGCTTAATTGAAATATTTAGGGGCCGCCCTACAAGTCCTTAACGGGGCCGTTTTACAAAAATTTGAAGTTGACATATTGCCTAGATCATCATTCTGACCATCTTTTGTTCAATATTGCTTATTTAAATATTCCCCCTTTTTGAGATATAAAGCGTCAAAGATTTGACATTCTGGCCCCTTCTTATCCCTAATTACGTAACATATGATCAAAATCTTATCATATATTGTTGCAAATTGAAAAGATGTATACTTTTGCTTCAGTAATGTATATCAAAATATTGATCATTAGAGAGTTATAGATAAAAGACTTTTGGCCCCTCTGAGCCCCTAATTTGAGGGGTCAGCCCCTTTTTCTTGATATCAAATGAAAGGTCTCGTGATTTTGAAGATTTTTTGTTCAACACCTGTTCAGAGATTTATATTCGTTGTGGAGATATGCTTAATTGAAATATTTAGGGGCCGCCCTACAAGTCCTTAACTGGGCCGTTTTACTAAAATTCAAAGCATGCATATTGTTTAGAACATTATTCTGACCATTTTTTGTTCAATATTGCTTATCAAAATACATGTATTCCCCCTTTTCGAGATATAAAGCGTCAAAGATGTGACATTCTGGCCCCTTGTGGCCCTTTATTACGCAAGATATGCTCAAAAGTTTATAACATATAGTTCCAAATGATTTAAAGTTTCAAAATATTGAAAAATCTAGCAGAAAAAATGAAAAAAAATTTTAGTCATATGGGGGATCGAACCCGGATCGCCCGCGTGACAATCCAACGCGCTAACCATTCGGCCATTGGGATCGCCGCTTCGCGTTTTCAAATGCTTATATCTCGAGATTGGCTTTTTTGATTTTCAAACAAATTACATATTTGGCTTCTGCAAAAGGGTCTCTATTCAATTCTAAAACAAAAATATTAAAAAAGAAAAGTTGAAAAAATGCGTTTCTTAAATTCACTTCCGGTATCGACCGGAAGTATTGACGACGCACGAAAAGGCGATTCTGCAACGCTATAAGTCACGAACTATTATCTCCAATTAATCTTCAGTTCATATCTTTAGTAGTTTTCGCTATTAAATCAAGACAAAATTGCATTTTAAAATCAGAAAATTGTCCATATCTCACGACCGGAAGTGACGTCATAAAAACGCTTAGAAACCTATCAAGATCAATTAATTAGCTATTACATATGAAAATTTCATGTAAATCAGACGAGCCGTTTTCGAGAAATCGCGTGCACAAAATCGGTTGGAAGAATAATAATAATAATAATAGAGAAAAAGAAACCGAACGAAAACAATAAGGTCTTCCGTTGGAAACGGAAGACCTTAATAACTAGATGAGATCTCGTTGCGAGCAACGAGTGGGTCTTCCGTCCAATTCTTGATGAGATGAGATAAAAGATTTTGATTGCGATTTTCATTCTAAAATAATGATTTACCACAATCTGTAAAAAGACATTGAACATTAAAGACTTTAAAAAATCGTCCTTTTGCCCCTAACGGCCCCTTATTTTAGGAATCGGCCCTCTTTATTCATATCATCTTAACGATCGTAAGATGTTGAACATTTTTTGTTCAACAACTGTTCAGAAATTCTTATTCGTTTTTGAGCTAACAGCAAAAGATATAATCAGGGGCCAACCCTTCAACTGCTTAATGGGGACGTTTAGCAAAAAATGAAAGGTTGCATACGGTTCAGAACATTATTTTGAACAACTTTTGATCAATATTGCTTATCAAAATATTTCTCCCTTTCGAGATATAAAGCATAAAAGATTTAGCATTCTGACCCCTTGTGGCCCCTAATTATGTACCATACGACATAAAAACCATAATATATAGTTGTAGATAGTAGAGATATAGATCTTTGCTTCAGTAATGTATTACAAAATATTAACTGATAAAGAGCTATCGATTGAAGACTTTTGGCCCCTCTTGGCCCCTAATTCGAGTGCCCATTCCCTTTTTCGGGGTCTCATCTGAAAGATCTTAAGATTTTGAACAGTTTTTGTTCAACAACTGTTCAGAAATTCTTTTTCGTTTTTGAGCTATAAGCAAAAGATATAATTAGGGGCCAATCCTTCAACTCCTTAACGGGGACGTTTAGCAAAAAATGAAAGATCGCATATTGTTTAGAATATGATTTTGAACAACTTTTGTTTAATATTGCTTATCAAAATATTTCCCCCCTTCGAGATATAAAGCATCAAAGATTTAGCATTCTGGCCCCTTGTGGCCCTTAATTATGTACCATACGACATAAAGACCATAATATATAGTTGTAAACGGTAGAAATAAAGATCTTTGCTTCAGTAATGTATTACAAAATATTAACTGATAACGAGCTATCGATTGAAGAATTTTGTCCCCTCTTGGCCCCTAAATCGAGTGCCCAGCCCCTTTTTCGGAGTCTCATCTTAAAGATCTTACGATTTTGAACAGTTTTTGTTCAACAACTGTTCAGAAATTCTTATTCGTTTTTGAGCTAAAAGCAAAAGATATAATTAGGGGCCAACCCTTCAACTCCTTAACGGGGACGTTTAGCAAAAAATGAAAGGTTGCATACTGTTCAGAACATTATTTTAAACAACTTTTGTTCAATATTGCTTATCAAAATATTTCTCACTTTCGAGATATAAAGCATCAAAGATTTAGCATTCTGGCCCCTTGTGGCCCCTAATTATGTACCATACGACATAAAAACCATAATATATCGTTGTAGATGGTTGAGATAAAGATCTTTGCTTCAGTAATGTATTACAAAATATTAACTGATAAAGAGTTATCGATTGAAGACTTTTGGCCCCTCTTGGCCCCTAATTCGAGTGCACAGCCCCTTTTTCGGGGTTTCATCTTAAAGATCTTAAGATTTTGAACATTTTTTGTTCAACAACTGTTCAGAAATTCTTATTCGTTTTTGAGCTAAAAGCAAAAGAAATAATTAGGGGCCAACCCTTCAACTCCTTAACGGGGACGTTTAGCAAAAAATAAAAGGTTGCATATAGTTTAGAACATGATTTTGAACAACTTTTGTTCAATATTGCTTATCAAATTATCTCTCCCTTTCGAGATATAAAGCGTCAAAGATTTAGCATTCTGGCCCCTTGTGGCCCCTAATTATGTACCATACGACATAAAAACCATAATATATAGTTGTAGACGGTTGAGATAAAGATATTTGCTTCAGTAATGTATTACAAAATATTAACTGATAAAGAGTTATCGATTGAAGACTTTTGGCCCCTCTTGGCCCCTAATTCGAGTGCCCATTCCCTTTTTCGGGGTCTCATCTTAAAGATCTTAAGATTTTGAACATTTTTGTTCAACAACTGTTCAGAAATTCTTATTCGTTTTTGAGCTAAAAGCAAAAGATATAATTAGGGGCCAACCCTTCAACTCCTTAACGGGGACGTTTAGGAAAAAATGAAAGGTTGCATATTGTTTAGAACATGATTTTGAACAACTTTTGTTCAATATTGCTTATCAAAATATTTCTCCCTTTCGAGATATAAAGCATCAAAGATTTAGCATTCTGGCCCCTTGTGGCCCTTAATTATGTACCATACGACATAAAAATCATAATATATAGTTGTAGACGGTTGAGATAAAGATCTTTGCTTCAGTAATGTATAACAAAATATTGACTTTAAAAGAGTTATCAAATAAAAACTGTTGGCCCCTTTCAGCCCTTAATCTGATGAGTCAGCACATTTTTCTTGATATCATATTGAAGATCTTGATATTTTGCACAAATGTTGTTCAGTATATTTTAACAAAATATTTATATTTTAAAAGATATGATAGAAAATGTCTCAAAAAATCACTCATAAAACGTGTCCTAAATTTTGACCCCTACCGAGCTTCCATACTAGGCACTTCCGGAAAATATCCTGACCCAGGTGCAATATGGCAACATGTCCTCTACCATCCCTCAAAATTTCAGCTTTTTAGCTTGAACCGTTTTTGAGTTCCATCACAGACAAGGAGGTCCTCTAAATTTCGATCAAAGGGCGATAACTCCCGACCGGAAGTGAATTTCCAAAAAATAATTTGCCGGAATTAACTTCAGATCACAACGCATCGACTGTGAAAATTTGAAGCAAATCGAACGAGACATCTCTGAGAAATCGTCTGCACAAATTTTGTAAGAAGAAAAAAGAATAAAAATAATAATAATAATAATAATAATAATAATAATAAAGGTAAAAAAGAAACCGAAGAATAATAGAAGGGTCTTCCGCTGAAGACGGAAGACCCTAATAAAAATAGTGGAAAAGAAACCTAAGAATAACAAGAAGGTCTTCCGCTGAAGACGGAAGACCTTAACTAGATGAGATCTCGTTGCAAGCAACGAGTAGGTCTTCCGTTGAATTTCTCGATAAGGTTAGATGTGATTTTGACTGAGATATTCGTTAAAAGAGAAGGACATTAAGTTTTCCTTCATTAGATTTAAAGTTTTTCATTTTTATCACGATATTCTGAACATCTTTTGTTCAATAAGGCTTATAAAAATACTCCTCCTTTTCGAGACATAAAGCATAAAAATATAGCATTTTGGTCCCTTGCGACTTCTTATTACGTAATATATAATCAAAATGTTATCATATATCGTTGCAAATCGTAAAGATGAATATTTTTGCCCCAGTAATGTATAACAAAATATTGATCATTAGAGAGTTATAGATAAAAAGAATTTTGGCCCCTCTGAGCTCCTAATTTGAGGGGTCAGCCCCTTTTTCTTGATATCAAATTAAAGGTCTTGTGATTTTGAAAATTTTTTGTTCAACACTTATTCAGAGACTTCTATTCATTGTGGAGATATGCTGAAAGGAAATATTTAGGGGCCACCCCAAGTAGTCCTTAATGGGGCCGTTCTTCAAAAATTAAAGTACAGTACCGACCGGACACAACCTAACACCAGAGCGAACCCGGAGCGGACCCCGGGTTCGCTTCACGGGTTCGCTCGGGGTCCGCTTCGGGTTCGCTTTCAGAAATTTTGGGACCGCTCCGGGTGCGCTTTGGGTGCGCTCCGGGTTCGCTCTGCGTTCGCTCGGGGTCAGCTCTGGGTCCGCTAGGGCGAACCCGGTTTTCGCTTCCTGGGACCGCTTTACGCACTGATGCGTGAAGCTGACCCCACTTTAATCTCACCGCCAGTAAGCCCCGCCCCTTGTATATTCCAATACAGTAATGGTATTGTGGATCGATCATTGCTGTTTATGCGACGATGCGGACACGTACACTGTACATGTAAACAGTGACATTATGGAGAACATTGATAAATTTTCTGAAATTAAACTGTTTATTAGACGTAGATTTACATGTACATGAATAATTGATTTCTTTGATTTCTCTATCCCGAGAAATTCAAACTAATTTAACAGCGGGTTATAAGGCATTTTTTTTCGTAAGTTATAACGAGAAAACAAAAAAGAAGAGGAAGAAAAGAGTGTTGAATTGATTTTCAGTGTATCAAATGGTGTACATGTACAAGTGAAACTGACGAAGAAATTTAAACTGAATACCTTTTAAATTCAGGCTTTATATAGTTTAAAAATACATTTGTTATTCCTTACGTTTTGCTAAATCGTAGTTTGAATGTTTACTAAACACGTGAATTATGATATCGCATCTATAAATTACATGTAACCTTTTGTAAATCTGATATACTTTATTTATAGTAGTTACACATTAAAAGTTCGTAATAAATATTTACCGGACATTTTCTAAAAAAAAATTACACTGTATATTACAGCTTTTTCAAGGTCAAAATTTTGGAGCGAGAATGATTTTTATCAGAATAAAGAAAAAGGCAAATAATAATTGTTCTCTCGACCCAATAAGAATATATAAATATATGCCCCCTATTTCACACACACATTGTCTTTAAAAAATTCTAATTATTTACTTATTTTATTTATGATTTCTGAATTTACGTGTTACATTAAATTAGTCAAAATTTACATCAAAATTATTGATCTTCTTTGTCTTCTCGGGCATGAAAAAAATGCGTGTATATAAAATTCTTCCTTCTGGATGCACAGATTGAAGTCATTCCGCCCTAATGGTATTAACAAACTGCAATGAATTCACCAGAATGAACGTGAATTAGACCCAATTCCTGATGATACTTAACAAGATTTATTAATTCTTTCAACTTAGTGTAACTCTACAGTTAGTTTACGTTACCATCTTTTGAACAACCCACATACATGTAACTATGCATTGCTAACGCCTTTATTAATTTTTTTTTTCCAATAATTAGTCCTAAAACATTTCAAAATTTAAAATAGATTATAATTCATATGTTAAAACATCCCTTCTATATTATATTTCTCTGCTTATTCTTTGTCAAGTATAGTTACGCATTTTGATAGAATGAAACAATGTACGGTTTACTAAATGTCGTAATTAATTAGCGTAATTAATTCGTTCAATTATTAAATCGAACTTCACCTGAGTATACCCCGATAAACCAAACGTACCTTATAGCGGTTCGGATTTCTTTCTTTATTTAATAGTAATTATATAAATTTCCAATTCAACTTTAGATGATGAAATTTTACAATAATTGTCGAAGATCAACTATATTTCTTTTATCCGCTTTTTGTCAGTAAGAATTGTAATTCCATTTTTATGCATTGACTGATGTATTTACCCAATTTATTTAATTAATTGCTTTAATAAAAAAGAAATTAAATATTATATAAATATAAAATACAACCCGGAGAATTAAAATAAATAATAATTTAATAATATTTTAATTATCATAATAGATTAACACAGCACATTCACACGTTTTACTTGTATGTACAGTGCTTGGATTTATGTCTAATTAAATCAATACGTTCGATCTTATATCCCAATCGACAGATCAATATGCTATTTTGATTGGTTGATGCGCTGATTGGTAAATCGCTAATCCTGATTGACAGCTCTGTTAAGAAATACACAACCCGTGTTCGCTCTCTGGGACCGCTACTGAATTTGGGGTTCGCTCTCTGGGTCCGCTTCGGGTTCGCTCGGGGTCCGCTACGGGTTCGCTCTGGGTGCGCTCCGGGTTCGCTCGGGGTCAGCCCTAGCGGACCCCGAGCGAACCGGAGCGACCCAGAGAGCGAACCCGGGGTCCGCTCCGGGTTCGCTTTCTGTTAGGTTGTGTCCGGTCGGTACTGTATGCATATTGCTTAGAACATTACTCTGACCATCTTTTGTTCAATATTGCTTATCAAAATATTTCCCCTTTTCGAGATATGAAGCGTCAAAGATTTAGAATTCTGGCCCCTTATGATCCCTAATTACGTAATATTTGATCAAAATTTTATAATATATTGTTGCAATTCGTTCAGATGAATATCTTTGCTTCTGTAATGTATCACAAAATATTGATCATTAAAGAGTTAAAGATGAAAGACTTCTGGCCCCTCTGAGCCCCTAATTTGAGGATTCAGCCCCTATTTCTTGATATCAAATGAAAGGTCTTGTAAATTCAAAGACTTTTTGTTCAACATCTATTCAGAGATTTCTTTTCGTTATTGAGATAAACTGAATTGAAATATTTCAGGGGCCACCCCTACAAGGCCTTAATGGGGCCGTTTTACAAAAATTCAAAGTATGCGTATTGTTTAGAACATTACTCTGACAATCTTTTGTTCAGTATTGCTTATCAAAATATCTCCCCTTTTCGAGATATGAAGCGTCAAAGATTTAGACTTCTGGCCCTTGTGATCCCTAATTACGTAATATATGATCAAAATATTATCATATAT
>NW_026937434.1:0-8021 GCF_032062105.1 Saccostrea cuccullata | reverse complement strand
AATAATGAAAAGCCATATTTCCAATTTTTTGTCAAATTCCCAAACTCTTTAAACTTTAATTACAAATGATTGGAAAAATCAACATGTGCATACATTCAGATTATAATATTTGAATCCCAACACTAAAAGCGAATGATATAAAAATTGTTTGAATTTTGCAAAATAACTCAACATTGGAACTTATGTGTTCCAAGTAATACAAGCAAATTCAAGGAATTGTGGTCCCCCGCTTTCGGCGTCTTTGTGGGCGAGATGTCATCTTTAATGACATATTGCGTGTAATATGAACACCCTATCATATGTCATTTATTTAGAAATCATCATTGAAATCCAAGGTCAAGGTCAAAGGGTTCAGGGTTTTGGTATCCGATGAAGTCTTCCTACAAGGATAACATATGAAAGTCCTAGCCCTTACCGTTCAAAAGTTATGGTCAAGGTTAAAGGTTTATCATAAGAACGAAAAATATCCAAGGTCAAAAGGTCAAGGTTGTTGATAACAAATGAAAGGCTAGCCACAAAGAATACATATGTGAAATATGAAAGTCCTAGTATCTACTGTTTAAAAGTTGTGGCAAAGGTCATAGTTTTTGAAAAGTAGGTCAAACTCCAAGGTCAAGGTCAACTGTTTAAAGTTTTTTGTATCCAATGAAAGGCCTTCTCACAAGAATTACATATATGAAGTATGTAAGCCCTAATCCTCACCGTTCAAAAGTTATGGTCAAGGTTAAAGTTTTTTCACAAGTATTAAAATCTCCAAAGTCAAGGTCAAAAGGTCAAACACTACTAAGTCAAAAACGTACTGACATTCCCATTTTTTACTGACAAACTTAGAAAATTACTGACAATGTGCTGTCGTTACTGTAAAACTTAGACAATTACTGACCTTTTTACTGCCGGTACTGATAAACTTTGAAAAGTGCTGACAATCTTAGTCGGTGCTGATAAACTTAGACAATTACTGACCCGCTTACTGTCCCTGCTGAAAAACTTAGACAAGTGCTGACATTTACTGATAATTACTGTCCCTATTGTTCTCGCTCTCGGGGAGGCTGCAGTGGTGTGAAAATAATTGTGTGTTATACTTTGCATTTAAAAACAGTCTTTTTTAAATTTTTGATGAAAAAAATCCCAGGCAGTTATAATTTTTTTAATCTAAATATTATTGATACCTGTAATATAATTCAGAATATGATTTGAAATTAACTATGAGTAAATCAAGTTTAAATTTATGTGTTGAATATATCTATACCTGTTCAATTAAAGAATTAAAATTAATTAATCATCAAGTTAGTTTTCATCTATTTATTTCTTTGCAGACAGATATCTGACTTTAATGTTGAGCCCCCCCCCCCCACTCCCCTGTTTTCACGATCGGAAAGTTGTATCAATTTTCTTTTCACAAACAGGACAGATGTCTCTTGTTAAAAAAGGAAATCTTCTAAATATTGAATAATTACTGATAGGTAATTCAGTTTCCTAATGTTCTCGGACATCTGTACAAGTCATATAATTATATACCCGTGTTTAAGATTTCCGGTTTCATTTGCTCATACGGGAGTTCCCCTATTGAACAGTACAGTGTTCCATATATAAACTTGTACTATGCCTTGTTAATTTTGTCACTTAAAACATTATTTCTAAATGAATGGTTGGTTGATCGATTACGCAGGGTTCATAAGTACCTAATGTCTGTAAGTCCGAGACTAATAAATAATTATCAGACTAGTAATTATAATTCATGTACTAGCAATTATAGAAATCTTACGGAAAATACTTATATTTACTAGGTCAGCGGTAAGACTAATATTAGCAGTAGCACCATTCTCAAATATTTTTCTTCTCTCCTTCCCTCCCTCTCTCTCTCTCTCTTCAAGATACAAACAGTATTGACACTTTAAGTTACTTAAATACTTGACAAGTGCTCCGTTTATTCACATTGCCGATGGGGTTAGATCACTATTTAGTTTTTAAACTTAATCTTTAAGTATTTTTTTTTTAAATCATGATTCAATTTTAACAAAAATATTACATGTTAAGTACCTTCCATTTTTCCCCTGTAGCTATCGGTGAATTGGAATTAAATTAATTTTATGTGCCGAAATTAAATTTCATCTCATTAAAGTAGGTAGGCGTAGGGGGTGTTATGATGTTAAAATAAGGCAGAATGCGGACTTGTCTAGTAAAATATTTTACGAAGTGGTGAAAATTGGAAGTCATTATTCCGTCGAACCAGTGCTCACAAATATTTATTTCGAACCCTCCAGCATACATGTATAAGTCCCCCCCCCTATGCACACATGTTACATGAAAAAAAAATCTAGTATACCGGTACTTGAATATGATTTATAAAAATGTGTAAGTTTTTTGAATGATGCAAATTTCTTTGTCCATTTGATCAATTTATACCCGTAATCATTATTTATTTCATTCAGGTTTCATTAACATCTTTCCTTTTCATAAGATTAAGATTATTCGCTAACTGTAGGTGCCCACTATCTTCCGTGACGAGTTAACATTCATCTCTCTCTCTCTCCTCTCTCTCTCTCTCTCTCTCTCTCTCCAAAAAATCAATATCGACCCAGGCAAAGTTTAAAATACATTGTATAGTTAAACTCCGCCTGAATTTTTTTTTACTGTCATAATACTGCTGCATATAAATTGTGTTTGATTTTTAATTATTCTTAATTACTGATAAAAAGTTAAAGAAATATACTATGAACTATTTTTATTTGATTGATAATCAAACAAATTCATCACTCCACTGTTCCACACATACACTAACACGACTTAACAAAAAATATTAGGAACCAGTAATTTTTACAAAACTTTGAATGTAATGTACCCCTTCTCATATATTAATTTTTGCTTAAATCTTTAAACAATTTGTGGTTTTCCCCGGTCGGTTTTTACATCAATCTTCTTTTTCATTAATCTTTGATTTTATCTTACGTCGGTATATTAAAAAAAATTATTTATTTAATCTAAGAAGAGGTTGAAGGATTGTAGATTGCATATCTATATTACGTATGTGTTGGTGTTGAATTTCTCAAATTCAAACTGTCTTGAAGAAGAGTCTACCTGTCGCCGTAATGTTG
Source organism: Saccostrea cuccullata (assembly GCF_032062105.1). Classification (NCBI taxonomy): domain Eukaryota; kingdom Metazoa; phylum Mollusca; class Bivalvia; order Ostreida; family Ostreidae; genus Saccostrea; species Saccostrea cuccullata. Next base: position 4,926 of record NW_026937434.1, on the reverse strand, counting down.
CTTAACTAACTTCCAGTGAAATCCGGCGAGTGTTCTTCTGTATAATACAGCAGTGACACCTATTGTCTTCTTTACCCGCTACCGTACACACTCGGATCGCCTCAGGCGATTTCTTCTACACACAGTCGCTTCACAGAGTTTCCGATTGTATGTTGAATGATTATGTAATTCGGCTGGATACCAGCTAAACGACTTGAATATTTTTGGACGAATAAAAAGCACAGTGTTACTGTAAAATCATGATACTGGTTTCAATACCGAACAAAGCTATGAAACGTCGATTTATTAAGTTAATTAAATTTATTAATTTTTTGTACCTAAACAGATAAAAAGGAGTACAAACTTAAACACGACAGTATTAATTGTGTGTTCTACTTTAATAAAATAAATAAGTACATGTTCATCGTTCTTCATTTAGTTCGCACGTCCCCCCCCCCCCCCCATTTTAATTTGTAAAGACAAAAAGAAACTAGATCCATGTGAACGTCTACCGACACTCTAGTTGAAAAGAACATTGATATTAATTTCTATCAAAGTTTTGTTTCAGGAGTATGCATAGACAAAAGATGATAATATAAAATGTCATAGTTTTTCATGTATTCGAATTAAAATAACACTTTCAGGTGGGGATCCAGAAAATCCAGATTCGAAAATCAGCTAAAAGATGTACATTATTTCAAAAGAATAATGCGGACAGTAACTAAATCAATGAATGTCAAAGGATCAATGATCAATGCAGGCCCGTAGCCCCCTCCCGCTGCCCAATGAATAAAATAAAAAGTCTTAAGTTTTCTTTTTAAATTTAAATCCCCCGTATGTCTTTTAATTTTGGTTTCTTCTTGCAAATGCTTGGATTCGGGTATGTTTGACTGCACAAAAACAAATATGGGAGGCTTCCACATAATTAAAATTTTTACATAATATGAAAACTATAATAACAAACGCCTTTCTTCAAAAGGGGGCACCCACGGCCTCACCGCGGGCTATGAGTTTATTAAAATTATTTAAACTAATTTGAATAAATTAAATTAAACTTGAATAAAAAACATCTAACCTAACAGTTTAATTCTTTAAATTAATATTAAAGAAAGTCAGGGAGTCAATGTTAATTAAGAAAATATTATAAAATGCATATCATGTAATAACATTGTTTTATTATAAAAAGGGAAAGACCTGTGTAAAATTTCATATCTCACTACTAAAGGAAGATTTTTATTTTTTTAATTGCTTATCTTTTTAAAGGTTTTGAAATTTTATCCCTTCTCTTGAAAATATTTTTTTACGAATCAATTTTCTATAAATAGATCAAAGAAGCTTTTTTCTTCAAAGATATCATCTGGACATAGTTAAAAATTATATGAAAAAACAAATAAATGAAATAATAATCTATGTTAAAATAAAAAAAAAATCAATTTCACACCACTGCAGCCTCCCCGAGAGCGAGAACAACAGGGACAGTAATTATCAGTAAATGTCAGCACTTGTCTAAGTTTTTCAGCAGGGACAGTCAACGGGTCAGTAATTGTCTAAGTCTTTCAGCACCGACTAGGATTGTCAGCACTTTTCTAAGTTTATCAGTACCGGCAGTGAAAAGGTCAGTAATTGTCTAAGTTTTACAGTTACGACAGCACATTGTCAGTAATTTTCTAAGTTTGTCAGTAAAAAATGGGAATGTCAGTACGTTTTTGACTTAGTAGTGAAAGTTGTTGGAATCTGATGAAAGGTCTTGTCACAAAGAATATATATGTGAAATATGAAAGTCCTAGTATCTACCATACAAAAGTTATGGTCCAAGTTAAAGTATGGAATTTTTTGATTGATTGATTGATTGTATATTGTTTAATGTCCCTCTCGAGATTTTTCACTCATATGGAGACGCCACCATTTGCCGGTGGAGAGCTGCAAATTTTGCCCTTTACTCGGCACTCAGGGCCATTGAGCAGGGAGAGATCTTTTTCGTGCCAGCACCTACTGCGACACGGGACCTCGGTTTACACGGTCTCATCCGAAGTACCGGTCTCCACGTGGAATTTTTTGAATCTACACTACCTGCTTCAACATAAGTTTCAGCTTTTCTGGCCAAGTGGTTATTGAGAAAAAGATTTTTTAATGACCCATCTTATTTTTCATTTGTTTGATTATCTCCCCCTTCAAAGGGGACTTAGCCCTTGATTTTTAACAATTTAAATTCCCCTTCACCAAACGATGTTTTGTACTAAGTTGGGTTAAAATTGGCCCAGTGGCTCTTGAGAAAATGTTGAAAATGTGAAAAGTTTACAGACAGACAACGGGTGATCAAAAAGCTCAGGTATGCTAAGAAAAAGCGACACACACTAAGCATGTCAATAATTTATATCATATATATAAAACCTGCAAATTGTTATATTTAAGGTCTTCCAGTGTGGCAAATTCCAGGTTAATAACGACATCGTCAACAGTTTTCTTCTTCCCCCCACTCAATCTGTGGATGAAATTCTCCTGAGACCGACAAAAATAACCGTGTCCGTCAAGGAAATCCCGAAAAGAGTAAGTAAATTCAATTCAAACTTATGCTTTTAATTCAAAGACCATAAAGTTTATTTTTATCAATTCATTACAAAATACAGATTTCTCATACAAAATTTTTTTTAATACATAAAAACGATAAAGAAATGGTAAGCATTTGCATTATAAAAAATTGAGAAAGGTGCCCCCCTAATAAATAAACACAAAAAGGCATCATATAAAATCTCATAATAAAAATGTTTGATATAAATGTAGGATTTGAATTAAAAATTATATTCTGTGTTGTTACACCTTTGTATATTGAAAATGACACTGGAATAAAATCTCATTTTAAATTATGTCTTTCATAAATATTTACAGGCATCAGACATCATTGAGTCGCCAAACTCCAAACGCAGGGAGCTGCTCATTGAGTCCCTCGAGGGCTCCAGCAGTGTGCCGTGCAAACTATGCGGGAAGAGTGTGGACCTGACCCTCCCTCCACAGACTCTGTACTTACAGCAAACTGTGTCGAGGTGTCAGCGTGGAAAGGGTCCATCTCCCTTAACTCTTCAGTTCTCTCCACTCGGACTGTATGTATATTGTTAAAATTAATTTTCGTTCATAAAAGTTAGTAGTTACATGAACTCACAACTTGTATATGGTACAAATCAATTATAATTTAATAAATTTACACAAGTTATGCCCCTTTGTAATACTTGCAGAGTGTAACAAACAAGTTCTTTTTTTTTAAAATTTTTTTAACATTTTTATAGACTTAAGAATTTTATACCACACATCTTGAGATGTGCATTCATTACACAACTACTTGCAATATATTGGTTTATTGTGAAATAATGACTGAAACATTTGAATAATCGTTAACAATATCATTTATCTCTATATTCTAATAAATTTTAGGAGACTGACGAAGAGATGCACTTTAAAGGGGAGGTGGAGGCCCTGGATCCCCATGAGTAAGTTTCTTTTCCATTCCGATTTAAATGGAAATTTGGTTGCAAGTTCTATTTTTCTACTGATTAACATTATTTTCACACCAATTTGCTTTTGGTGCAATCTTAAAGAATAGACCTATTTAGGTCAATGTTTAAAGCAAGAACATCTCCCAAGGAAATGATTTAAGAGTCCTCAGAGTTCAATAACCCCATTTGACAATACCAATAAAACCATTTATTTTTATTATCTTCATATCAAGACTTTTTTGGGGGTTTTTAGCTTCTTTAAGCGAAAACAGTTTGCGGAGATTCTTCAAAATCCGTACAAATTTTCAATTTGAATATAAACTAAAGTTACCTCCCCTTGACAGACTAATTTGACATAACTTAATGCTGATTACAATCATGCCAATAGTTTGACTGCATGATATCCAGGAGTATAGAAGAAGATTTTTAAAAATTGCATTAATTTAAGTGGTTCTACCCCAACCCCTCAGGCCCCATGGCGGCAGGGACCATAAAATACATAATTTTTGTTCCCCTTCACCTAAAGATGCTTTGTGCCGTAATTGGTTGAGCGGTTGCAGAGAAAATGCTGAAAAATGTTCAAATGTTAACGCACGGCGCACGACGACGGACGACAAAGGACAAAAACGGATAGTAATATAAACTTGGGTGACCTAAAAATACTGATCAAATCAGTAACGTTATAGGAAACAATGACAAAGAAGACCAGAATTTCCTTGCCTCTGGCACGTCATACAGTCAGCTTGACATAGATAGACTCTCCACAATATTGAGGCATCAACTCAAGCAAGAGAGAGAACTTTTCAAAAGTTTCAAAAAGTCAGAGAGGGTTCATAGAAAACTAAAAAGTATATAGGTAAAATGGAAAACTATTCATTTGACAGGAGAGAGTTCCTAAAATACATCCAGACTTTAGCACCAGGATCATCAGTTACATAGAGGTATTTAGCATTTAAGTTTCATGGCTCTGCAAGAACTTCATACGTAAAAGCTCTTGATGCAATACACCATCAAGGCCTCCGACTGTGCTTGGGAGCTTTTCGAACTTCTCCTAAAGACAGTCTATATGTTGAGGCAAACGAACCGCCTCTCGACTTACGAAGAATTAAACTTACTTTGCAGTATATTTTGAAATTAAAAGCAAATATTAATAATCCTGCTTATAATTGTGTTTTTCATCCGCAGTACGAAGACTTGTATCATAAGAGAAAATCATGTGTTAAACCCCTTGGTCTAAGATCTAAAAAACATATCAGAGATTCTGAATTACCTTTGGATATTATAAAACCTTCTAATTTTTGGAAATACCGCCATGGCAATTAATAAATCCAACCGTAGATTTATCTTTAACTGAATTTAAGAAATCGGACACAAATTGTCTTGTTTTTAAACAAAAATATGCCGAAATGAAACATTCTTATGGTTCAACAGTCGAGGTGTATACAGATGGTTCAAAGGA
>NW_026937433.1:0-7926 GCF_032062105.1 Saccostrea cuccullata | reverse complement strand
GTATCAATAGCCAAGGTACTGGACTTTTTCTAGTCTTGTAGTACTTGTTAGACAATATCAATAGCTTTGGGTACTGTTTTCCTACCTTTCTTGTAGTACGTGGTAGACCGAATCAATAGTCTAGGGTACTGGTCTCTTACCTTCCTGTAGTACCAAGTAGCCCGTATCAATGACCTAGGGTACTGGATTTTTACCTGTCTTGAAGTACTCGTTGGACCGTATCAAAAGCCTAGGGTACTGGTCTTTGACCTGTCTTTTAGTAGATAGTAGACAGTATGAATAGCCTAGGGTACTGGTTTCCTGTCTGTGATGTAGTACTTGAAGACCATATCAATAGTCTAGAGTACTGAACTTTTACCAGTCTATTTGTACTCCGTAGACGGTATCAATAGCCTAGGGTACTGGTCTCTTACCAGTCCTGTAGTCCTTGGTAATTCTAACAATAGCCTATGGTACTGATCTCTTACCTGATCTGTAGTACTTGAATACCCCTATCAATACCCTAGGATACTGGATTCTTACCTGTCTTAATAATAATAATAATAATAATAATAATAATAATGCTTTATTTAGAGAAGGTTACCCGATTAGTACAAGGTACTATTCTTCCCCGGGCTTTCTGATTTCAAACAACATATTACATAAAATGATACAATCAAAGATAAAATATGTAGAGTTCGTTAATGCATGAATGATTAAATGTAATGTACAACTAAATGAGATATAGATTCAAAATAAAGAAGTCAATATTAATTGTTCAGGAGACATTGTCTTAAACAATAGTAATAATCAAACATCTTGTACAAAGGACATATTCAAACATTTATTTACAGACGTTGGCTAATTATAATTTTTTCTACATTTCGTCTAAAAATAGGTAAGGTTGGTGATAATTTTACATGTAATGGTAGGTTATTCCATAAATTTACACCTGAATATTGAATAGAATTTGTAAATAAAATTGTTCGATGTCTTGGTAAACGAAGATTATAATTTAATTCTGAACGTAAGGAATAGGAATCATGGCTATGAAAAACAAAAAGGTCCTGGAGATATTCAGGGCTCATACCATAAAAAGTTTTGTACATTGCCCCAAATTGTAAGACAATAGTTTATTGAAGGCAAAATATATGCATTATAATAAAGTTTTCTGGTATTTAATGGAAGAAATTTCTTAATTTTACGGAGTGTAAATAACTTGCATGTTAAGGATTTACAAACTGAATCTACATGATAAGTATAATGAAGATTTTGATCTATATGGACACCTAAGAGTTTTTCAATATTAACATTTTCAAGCTTTTCTCCAGAAATTTCTGTATGAAGTTCTGGAATATCTAACTTTGACCTCTTTTGTTGTGTACACATAAGCATAGATTTTGATTTGTTCGTATTCAGAATCATTTGGTTCTGTAAACACCAGTTTTCAATTTCGCATAAATCATAATTCAAAAATGTTTCAATATCATGTACATTGTTATCAGATAAATGCAGAGTTGCATCATCTGCAAACATATCAATATTACAGTGATTGACACATAAGCGAAGGTCATTTATATACAATAAAAATAGCAATGGACCTAAAATAGATCCCTGGGGCACCCCTGCTGTGATAGGTAAGATATCAGAAGAACATGCACCAATTTTAACACTTTGGGTTCTTTCACTTAAGTAAGACTGAAACCATTTAATTGTAAGTGAATCAAAGTTATAGTGCCTCAATTTCTCAATTAAGAGATCATGGCTGACTAAATCAAATGTTTTACTGAAATCTAGAAATGCTATGCCAGTGAGATTCCCTTGGTCCATTGCATGCAACCAACTGTCAGTAAGTTTGGTTAGTGCCGTTTGGGAAGAATGGAATTCCCTAAAACCACTCTGTGAGTTTGTAATGAGGTCAAAAGCTCTGGTGAATTCACGTACTTGATTAGCAACATGTTTTTCAAAAATTTTTGATAAAGTCGGTAAGATAGATATTGGTCTGTGATAACTTGGATCATTTTTATCGCCCTTTTTATATACAGGGGTTACTTTAGCTTGTTTCAGATGCAAAGGAAAGATGCCATTAGTAATGCTAGTATTAATTAGATGAGTTATAGGCTTAGAGATTATATCGGCAGAAAGTCTTAAGAGGCGGGGACCAATGAAATCTATACCTGCCGATTTATTAATGTCAAGTGTGCATAGCATTGAGAAGACCTCGTCTTGTCTTATAGGAAGTAAGATAAATACTTTTTCATCACTAAGTTTTGATTTTGTGAATTCTTTTAACTTTTCTGGTTTAAAGTTACGTTTTGGTAATTCAGCTAATAAATTGCTAGAAATTTTTGTAAAGTGTTCATTAAAAACATTGACAATACCTTGTGTATCGTTAATTTCTGATCCGTTGTCCTTAATATGAGTAGGAAAAAAATATTTTGGCTTTGAGGATAAATGGTTCAGATAGCTCCAGAGTTCTTTAGGATTAGAGCTCTCCTCAATTGCTGATTTATGATAAGTACATTTTGCATTATTAATCAAAAGCGTAACTTTATTCCTCCAATGTCGAAAATTTTCAAAGTCTTTTTGTTGATGATAGTAATCTCGTATTTGTCTAGCATCATTAATTTCTTGTGTAAACCATTTTGGACGAGACTCAGTTTTCACACGTTTAGTCTTTACTTTAGCGTGTCTATTTAGAATAGTATTAAACATATTGTAAAAGTTCGTTAAGATATCGTTAGGATTGTGCAAATTCGTAATGGTATCAAAATTGACACTTTTTAAATCGGAAAGAAATTTTTCTTCATTAAAATTCTTAAAGTCGCGGTATTGAATTTCAGTGTGTTTTCCCTTACGCTGCATGCTGTTAGATCTGCGTGTTGCACAAACAGGGTAATGGTCAGATATAGCTATGGGTGGTACTTGGATTTCACTGATGAGGTCAGGTTGGGTAGTGTAGAAGTGATCAATAAGGGTAGATGAGGTGTTAGTAATTCTAGTAGGTGTGGTAATTAATTGAGTTAGTCCAAATTCTTCTAGTGCAGATGTCCAGGATAGAGGGGGGTCTTTTAGCAGATCAATATTGAAGTCACCTGTAAGTATGATTTCTTGGCCATCACAGCAGGAGGCACGATTTATCTCCCTAGCTAGGTCCTCCACCCAGCAGGTGGGTGCAGATGGTGGGCGATATGCAGAACAATAGAGGATAGGCTTTGTGTTTTTTAAATTGATTTCTAACCATATTGTCTCTATATTACTAATTTCTAAATCCTGTCGACGCTTATAGGATAGATTATTTGAGACATAAATAACTATTCCACCGCCTGCTTTATTTTGTCGATCTTTGCTTTCAAATACATTATCATCTATATTCAAATCTGCGTCACTAATTTGTTCATTTAAAAAAGATTCACAAAGTCCCAATACATCTATAGATCGTTCATTTTGTAAAATTAATTTCAGTTCGTCTAATTTTGGTAGAAGATGACACACATTAAAATTTCCGAAGCGCAAACCTTTTTTAACTAGACCAAAACCAGAATTTACCGGGGTACATTTATTAAATATGTTTATTGCTTTGGTAGAATTTAGACTTTCAGGGCTAGGGCTTTTGTTTATCTCCTGTTTAGAATTAGATTTTTGCTTAGTTTTGAGATAATATATATTTTTGGCAGATGAATATTCTATTTGAGAATTTTTTAAGATACATTTACATGAATTTTTGTTACATTCTGAACATAAAGTTTCGAGAGGTAAAAAATTATTTTGCAGACTTAATGAAATACTCTCTGTATATTCGGCCAGACATTCGTTGCCCCTATTCTAGTACGGACAGAACTTTTGTTTGTGGCCAGGTTCCCCACACTGCCAGCAGTCTACTTTGTTCCCATGTCTACAATTCCGGGATGAATGGCCTTCTTCTCCACAGAAGTAGCAGCACGTATATTTCATCGATGCGGAGGGAGCCGGTACTTGATGTTGCTTCAGAATTGGGACATGCTTATTGTATAGTTTCAACAGAGAGGCAGTTCCTTGGTCGGATAAATGTATACCGTCCTTCCAGTATAAAGGGGAATTCCAGGCTTTGAAAATTTGACCTGATTTGATCACTGTCGCACCATACTCTTCGCACACAAAACGGATAGCTTCATTCACATCAATGACCAATGCATCTTTTCGAGGCATGACTTCACAAATGAAAACATTAATATTTGAATTCCTCTTTTTCAGATCCATTATTATTTCAGAAAAATCATTTTCTATTGCTTCCATATTACGTTTATTTGAAGCATCATTTCCTCCAGCCTGAATTATGACATTTTCTAGAGAAGACACATCGTATTGCTGCAATTTCTTACGAATATAAGAAATGCTGGCTCCTCTGTTGGTACTCACACTAACATCTGAACGTAACCCACGGGTCTTAATTCGTTGCAGAATTGAACTTCCGATCAGGAGTGTAGTTTTCTGCTGGTTGCTAGATGTGGATTTACGTTGTTTCTGGACGAAACTGTTTCCTAGTCTCTGGTGCACAGGTTGATGTGGTTCTGTGTTTGTAGAGCTTTCTTTCATGGATACTTCTGGTATAACTTCATTACACTGTACATGTCTAGAAGTGACATTGTTAGATGCCTTTGGCAGATCATTTGTACAATTGCCTTTATGTTTGAGGACTGTACAGGTTGTCTGAGTACTTGAGCTGGTTAGACATTTATTTGCATTTTTACTCAGTTCCTTTTTTAACGACTCGATTTCCAGCTTTAAGTGATGAACAATTGATGAAAGTTCCTCCACGCGTAAAGCAGAATCACAACACCTGCTGCATTCTTTAGGTTCATTACACGGAACAGAATTCGATAGGTTCCTCCTTGGAGTAGATGCCATTTGTGGCGGCGGTTGGGAAATAATGATATTTGTTTCATTTATGTCACATGCGTAAACACTTATTTCCTCAATGAATTTCTCGCACCATGATGATGCTGTACTCCCCTGAATATGGAGTACCGAGGTACTTCTGTAAATTGTAGCTGTAACAGATCTACAACTAGTCTTAAAAATATGTCCATCTCCCTTAGTAGTTTTCTCACATAACAATTCCTGTTGCAAATATGAAAAAATAATTTCATATTTTTCTTGGTCAAAGTTCACAGTAAAGCTCCTCTTATTGGTGGTATCTTTTAGAAAGCTTGGTATGTCCACATTAATATGCACGTCATCATGATTGTCACTTATTGGATTTGTGAATCCAGTAAAAGAATCCAGAAATGATCTAAAAAGGCTGGAACTTGAACTCACATCCATCATTTGATCTACTACATAGTGATTATTGAAAACAGGACTTATTTTGTAATCCAATCAAAAGTAATTACACTTTAGCTAAGCAGGTAGCTCAGGTAAAATCAGGAGCCAAATTTAAACACGTCTTATCACCTCGGCGTCTTATCTAATTGTCTTGTAGTATTCAGTAGACCGAATAAATGGCCTAAGGTACTGGACTCTTAGTACCTGTCTTGTAGTACTCGGTTCACCGTATTAATATACCGGTCACGGTAGCATAGTGGCAGAGCGTTTGCTTCGTTATCGGGAGGCCCGGGTTCGATTCTCGTTTGCGGCGCCGCGTCGTATCTGAGACGTAAACAAAGGTAGTTACTGTTCCTTCGCCAAGCGCTCGGCACCAGAAGTGAAAGTCACGGGTCTTTCGGATATGACCTTAAAAACGAAGGTTTTGTTTCACGGTAGGCGCTGGCACGATAAAGAACCCTTACTGCTCAATGGCTCTGGGTGCCGAGTATAGGTCTAAATTTGAAGCCCTTCACCGGCATACGGTGACGTCTCCATATGAGTGAAAAATTCTCAAGAAGGACGTAAAACAATATACAGTCAATCAATCAATCACTGTATTAATAGCCTACGGTACTGTTCTCTTACCTGTCCTGTAGTACTAACTACACCGTATCAGTAGCCTAGGGTAATGAATTTTAACCTGTCTTGTAGTACTCGTTGGACCGTAAAAATAGCCTAGGGTACTGCAGGTCTCTTACCTGTCCTGTAGTACTAAGTTGACCCTATCAATAGTCTAGGGTACTGGACTTTTACCTGTCTTCTAGTACTCGTTAGACCGTATCAATAAATTTGGGTACTGGTCGCCTTCTTGTCTTGTAGTACTCGGTATACCGCATCAATAGCCTAGGGTACTGGTCTCTTACCTGTCCTGTAGTACTAAGTTGACCGTATCAATGGCCTAGGGTACTGGATTTTTACCTGTCTATAAGTACTCGTTTAACTGTATCAAAAGCTTAGGGTATTGGTCTCTCCCCTGTCTTGTAGTACTTGGTAGACCGTATCAATAGCCTAGGGTACTGGTCTCTAACCAGTCTTGTTGTACTCGGTAGACCGTATCAATACCTTAGGGTACAGGTCTCCTACCAGTCCTGTAGCACTGGTAGACTCTATCAATAGCTTAGGGTACTGGAATCATAACTGTCTTATATTACTCAGTAGACTGTACCAATATCCTAGGGTACTGACCTGTCTTGTAGTACTCGGTAAACAGTATTAGCAGCATAGTGTACTGGACTCTTTCCTGTCTTGTAGTACTCGGTAGACGGTTTAAATAGTCTAGGGCACTGGATTCTTACCTGTCTTGTAGAACTGGATAGACCAGATTAGTGGTCAAAGGTACTGGACTCTTAGTACCTGTCCTGTAGTACTCGGTAGAAGGTATCAATAGCCTAGAGTACTGGTCTCTTACCAGTCCTGTAGTCCTTGGTAATTCTAACAATAGCCTATGGTACTGATCTCTTACCTGATCTGTAGTACTTGATAGACCGTATCAATAGCCTAGGGTTTTGGCCTCTTATTCCCAGTCTTGTAGTACTCGGTAGACCGTATCAATAGCCTAGGGTACTGGTCTCCTACCTGTCTTGAAGGCCTAAGTAGACTGTATCAAGAGCCTAGAGTACTGCTCTCCTACCTGTCCTGTAGTACTCAGTAGACCGTATTCATAGGCTAGGGTAATGGTTTCTTACCAGTCTTGTAGTACTCGGTAGTCCGTATCAATAGGCTAGGGTACTGGTCCCATCAGCAATTTTGTAGTATTCAGTAGACCTTATCAAAAGCCTATCGTATTGGATTTTTAGAAGTCTTGTAGTACTCGGTAGACCATATCAATAACCTAGGGTAGTGGACTTTTACCTGTCTTGTAGCACTCGGTGGATCGTATCTACAGCCTAAGGTACTGGTCTCTTACCTGTCTTGTAGTGCTCGGTACACCTTAAAAAATACCTAGGGTACTTGACTACTACCTGTCTTTTAGTACTCGGTAGACCGTATCAATAGCTTAGGGTACTCGTCTCTATGTCTTCTAGTACTCCGTAGACCGTATCATTAGCCTAGGGTATTGGTCTCTTACCTGTCGTGTAGTTCTCAGTAATCTGTATTAATGGCCTCGGGTACTGGTCTCCTTCCTGTCCTGTAGTACTCATTAGACTGTATCAATGGCTTAGTGTACTTAACTCTTACCTGTCTTGTAGTACTCAGTACACAGTATGAATAGCCTAGAGAACTGCTCTCCTATCTTTGATGTTATACTTGTAAGACCATATCAATAGCTCAAAGTTTCAGACTCTTACTACTTTTGTAGTACTCAGTAAATCGTATCAGTACCCTAAGATACTGGATTCTTATCTGTCTTGTAGTTCTCAGTAGAGCGTATCTGAAAAGCCTGGGGTACTTGTCTCTTACCTTTGATTAAGTTCTTGGTAGTCTGTATAAATAGCCTGGTGTACTCGCCTCTTATTACCAGTCTTGTAATACTAAGTAGACCGTATAAATAGCCTAGGGTACTGGATTTTATTTGTCTTGTAGTACTCGTTGGACTGTTTCAATAGCCATGGGTACTTTTACCTGTCTTGTAGTACTCAGTAGACTGTATCAATAGCCTAG
>NW_026937432.1:0-7855 GCF_032062105.1 Saccostrea cuccullata | reverse complement strand
AAATTTTAAAATTGAAAATTCTAATTTTAATTTTAAAATTGTGTGTTTTCAAACAAAAAGTTAATAAAATCACATATTTTGTTGAAATATGCCTTTTAAAAATGAAAAATGTCTTTAATAAGGATTAAAATGATTTTTCACAATCACCTTCAAGGTATCACACCGGTAATTGTTTTCACTATATAATTCTATATAGAATAAAAAATCGTTAAAAATCAGGTATTTGTTTACATGAAAAAATATTTAGCAGAAGGTGTTAAACATTACCTGTCACATTAGCTGACACCAAAAAACAGGGTACCCACACGGCATTTTCGGACTTTTTCCATCTGCAAACAGGGCTACCCTCAAATCCACGTGTTTTCACTGTGTTTATAAACACCTCGAGTGCACTACAGGAAGTAGCCTCCTATGCCATGAAAAAATAGTTCCTGTCCAAAACCTTTATTTATTCACAAAGTACATAAAATTTACTAGGCACAGGTACCAAAGTTGTAAAAGTGGCATGGAAGAAAATAGAAAAACGCCTCAAAAGAAAAGAAAATTAATTCTATATATATGGACCTACATTTGACTAAGTTCATTTTGATTGGTCAATTACCGGTGTGATACCTTCAATTCTGCAATGTAATAACCGGAAGTTAGTGGTAGAAAACTAAATTAAAAACCAAATTCGGTGAACCTTTACGGAATTAAACAGACAATACGTGTTCAAAAACTGCCTACAAAATTATATGATGTCGGATTTTATTGAACAATAAAACATATAAGAAATTATTTATTTAAAATAACAAACATGAGCTAATTTTATGCTTCTTCAATATTTAAAATAAAAAGTTCCAGTTGAAATCAAATATATAAACATAGAAATTTTGAATAAAATGAAAAAAAAAATTAAAAAGAGATTACATGAAAAGCAAAGAATTCCTTTTTTGTTTTTTTTTGCAGATGAGGTTTATGATATAAATCTGTATCCTTTCCTCTTTTTAGATATCATGCAAATTATTAATTCAAAAGTTAAATATTTTTTAAATTGATTAAAATAAGAATTGGTTTTAAAAAATGTAACAATTTAAAACATTTCGTCAGTTTTCAAATAAATATTTATTTATCACAGAATGAGTCGTCCAATTGGTGTTTAAAGAAGAAAACAATATGATAGTAATATGTTGGAAGAAGCAGTTAGATATCTATACTAATAAAGAATAAAAACATCAGTTTGAACGAGGCTTCAGAAATATACTAAAAGACCTAACTAAATGTGCAAATTGACTTGGACAGGAAAACAATGACCCAGAGAACTGGATCGCATTCACAAAGTGTCCAAGGTCGATGCACAAAACGTGTGTAACTTACATGGATCTAACCTTATTAGCTTATGAGACATTAGAAGCTCTAAAATTTGAATGTGATTATTGTTGAAAATGTTCATGTTGTTTATTTATTCTGTTTTTGTTATTTGTATTATGTAATTGTCAAACAGAAACTTAATTAAATATTGTGTCCAGTAATACACTCCACTTCGTTCATTAAAATCCTCCGTGTTCAATAACTGCCTCTGACTAATTTATAAAGTAACACAATAAATTTAACCTTTCCACTCTTTGTAAAATTAATATCTTCACTTAAATATACTTATTAAATAACATTCATACCCTAAATTGACAGGATTCTCTTTAATTGGTGTTTTAATTAAAGATGTCAAATTTTGTCCTTAAGTGTTCAATAATACCCGTACCCGCTCTACTGTTTACAGGGACTGGAAGTATATCTTGAGATCCCCAATTTGCAGGACTATAATATAAAGAAGACTTTGGATGCCCTCCACCCTAGAAAACAGACACCACCATAACTTCTCCTTTTATTTGCTTCTCAGAAAATTCTGGTCTGGAAGTCCTCCCTCTCAGAAAAAAAATTCTGTATTTTGTAACTGAATGTAACGTCGATAACGGGCGATAACTCTTTAGAATGTGAAATTCGTCTTATTGCAGCATCGGATGACCTTTGATCCTTTAAACTTTAACCTAACCAGTTGCATTTCAGACTATTTTACTCAAATCTATACCAAAACGTGTACTTACCGACTGCCATAGCTCATAGGCGCTTGGGTCAAGGATGCTGTATTTTTTCTATATAATGTATTGTCGAGGAAATTCGAACTATACTCGTAACATTTTTTTTCAGTGTGTAGTGTTAATTTTTAGTTTTTTGTAAACCTATCTGCTTCATATACACTACAATGTCACGGAAATTCGATTTTATGCACGCTTTAAAAATGACATATCCCACTGTATACTAAAAAAGTTTCTTTTTAGTATACAGTGGGATATGTCATTTTTAAAGCGTGCATAAAATCGAATTTCCGTGACATTGTAGTGTATATGAAGCAGATAGGTTTACAAAAAACTAAAATTAACACTACACACTGAAAAAAAATGTTACGAGTATAGTTCGAATTTCCTCGACAATACATTATATAGAAAAAATACAGCATCCTTGACCCAAGCGCCTATGCCATAGCTCCAACTTCATGAAATATAATCCAATTAAACACAAAATAATTCCAACTGACATACATGCAATGATGTGTACACAACACTAGGCCTAGTACTGCATGTGCAGTGCTATCTAAAAATGATAATGGTAAAACTAGTACTTAAGTTAGGTACGTGACGCAAGCCCAATGTGATGCAGGTCTTCAGATACATTTACAGTATAAGAACAAATTTAAAATTATTATTTACAAAAGATGTTTTATCTTAACTTTGCCATCTAGGCCTATTTCCAAAAACAGGAAAATAGGGTGTGTTTGCGCGTGTGTGTGTTGATGGGAGAAGGGTGGGGGTTGACTAAATTGATTGGGTATAAATGGTATATGGCAGCTTTCAAGGTGTTTCTGCCTAATCAAGTATAAAAAAGTTTTGGTACATTTTGGAAAAAATCATCAAAAACGCTTTAAACTAATTTGAATAATATTTGTTGTTGATCTATATGAGAAAATAGATTTAAAAAGTTCCAATTATGGGCCAAAAATTCACCCCCCCCCCCCTTGTTTCAAACCTAATTTACATCATTAATTGAATTCTGTTGTTTAATTTCAGACTGGTAATGAATTATGAATATCAAAATACATGTACCTATAAGATCGAGGTCCATGGTGACGGGTCACATGTTCACTTGAGAATATTATGCTCAATTTGATGAATACATGGAGGCCCTATTATGTAAATTATTAAATTATATTGACTTTTTCTTTGGTAAAGTCTAATTTTAGAGGAGTGTGCATTTAGAGGCAAACACCTTAGTGCGGGTATTACTGTCTCATGACAGCATCTAGTTAAATAATGTAAGTAAAAGTGCATTGTACAGATCGAAATTCTAAAAACAGTATGTATGCAGTTGATTAACAATTTTAGTAATACAGATTTTTGCATGATTAGGAATTACTTTGCCTGGGGAAACATAAGCATTGACAGATCAGGTTTTAATTTACAAGATCATGTAAAATATATATGGAATTAATTTTTCAAACTATGCATGAAATGAATAGTGAATTCCCCCAAATAAAGAAAACTATTTTTCATTTATATAAGTAGTTAGTTTCTTCAGTTTAGAAATAAAATATCATTACCTTATGATTTATTTTAAACAGATTTTAAGTACATGTATTTTAAAATAGGTAGTAAATGACAACTCTTGGAAGATATATGTTTTGATAACAAGAGCCTGTTCTTGAAATAAAAGTGAGAAAACTAATAAAAAAAAAAAAAAAAAAGATATGTGCTGAAATATATCGATTAATCAATTGTTAAAATCTCCAATCGATTGTCTAAAATTGACAGCCTTTCTGACCGATTATTAATCGATCATCGTGACGACACTACCCTTGGGTCATAAATTCACAATTTTGGAAGAGGCATTCTTGCTCATCATAACTATGTACTTTGTTTTTCAATACCCAGGAGCAGAAAAAGGATTTACAAAGATTTGATGCTTTTTACTATACAATTATCAATAGAGTGACTCATTTTAAGATCAATCTGTATCTCAATTTTTAGCTCTACTGGTCAGAGACCAGAAGAGCTTATGCGATAGTAATGCGTCCGTGGTCCGTCCGTCTGTCTGTCTGTCCGTCTGTCTGTCTGTCTGTCTGTAAACAATTTTTCAAAATGCTACTCCTCCTACAGTTTTGGTCCGATTTCAGTATAACTTGGCACACAAGTAGACTACACTAAGATACATAATTTTGTGCATCGGTTTTTGATTTCGATGAACGGTGTTGCCATGGTTACTAAAAATAGAAATTTCTGTGAAATTCTTTCAAAATGCTACTCCTCCTACAGTTTTGGTCTGATTTCAATATTACTTGGCACACAAGTAGACTACTCTAAGATACATAATTCTGTGCATCGGTTTTTGATTTCGATAAACGGTGTTGCCGTGGTTACTAAAAATAGAAATTTCTTTGAAATTCTTTCAAAATGCTACTCCTCCTACAGTTTTGGTCCAATTTCAATATTACTTGGCACACAAGTAGACTACACTAAAATACATAATTCTGTGCATCGGTTTTTGATTTCGTTGAACGGTGTTGCCGTGGTTACTAAAAATAGAAATTTCTGTGAAATTCTTTCAAAACGCTTCTCCTCCTACAGATTTGGTCCAATTTCAGTATAACTTGGCACACAAGTAGACTACACTAAGATACATAATTCTGTGCATCGGTTTTTGATTTTGATAAACGGTGTTGCCTTGGTTACTAAAAATAGAAATTTCTGTGAAATTCTTTCAAAATGCTACTCCTCCTACAGTTTTGGTCCAATTTCATTATAACTTGGCACACAAGTAGACTACACTAAGATACATAATTCTGTGCATCGGTTTTTGATTTCGATGAACGGTGTTGCCTTGGTTACTAAAAATAGAAATTTCTGTGAAATTCTTTCAAAATGCTACTCCTCCTACAGATTTGATCCGATTTCAGTATAACTTGGCACACAAGTAGACTACATTAAGATACATAATTCTGTGCATCGGTTTTTGATTTCGATAAACGGTGTTGCCGTGGTTACTAAAAATAGAAATTTCTGTGAAATTCTTTCAAAATGCTACTCCTCCTACAGTTTTGGTCTGATTTTGATATAACTTGGCATACAAGTAGACTACACTAAGATACATAATTCTGTGCATCAGTTTTTGATTTCAATGAGCATGTTGCCATTGTGATGTAAATAACAGAAATTTCTGTGAAATTCTTTCAAAATGCTACTCCTCCTGCAGTTTTGGTATGATTTCAGTATAACTTGGCACACAAGTAGACTATACTAAGATACATAATTCTGTGCATTGGTTTTTATTTTGATAGTGGCAAGGATCATTTTTCTATTTATTGCTGATTTAAAGTCTCAAGTCCCAACTGCTACTTTTCTCTTCCTTTGTTTTAAGTATAAACCAATAGAGCTACAGTCTCGACAGAGACTTCTGGTTCTTCACAGATTCTTTGCTTAAATTGTCAAGCAGTGCTCTCTTTTACTGATTCATCATATTTTAGACTAATAATTGCTTTCTCAACTTTTCTTAGTTTTTCATAGCAAAAAGAACAAGAGGCCCATGGGCCACATCGCTCACCTGAGCATTTGGGCTAGTTAAAAACACAAATCAGCTCAGTATTGAAAAGTTTACTTGTACACATGTTGTAGGGGGAGGAGGTTGGATTTTCTATTACCGGTACTTAAAAATGTCACTTTATCAATAGAGCATACATGTATAATTTTGGTGCTCTACTAAAAAGAAGATTTTAAAAGATTTTTGCGACATATTACAATATTACATGATCTCTCATTGTGACCTCCCACCCTTCCAGGACATAATTTAAAAAAGAAATCTAGGGTGAGGTCACAATGAAGGATCAAAGTTTTGCATATAATAGGAAATAACTATCTCCAGAACAGAAAATTTTGTTTAATCAAATTGACATGTAAACGTCTGCAAGTAGTGAAGATTTCTTTTTTTCAAATTATGTCCTGGAAAGGAGGGGTGGGGGTGGTCAGATATTTCTTTGTAAAATTAAATATGACACTGTGCCCCCACCCAACCCCCAAGAATTGTGATTTGAACAATCCATTTTTAAACTACACTACCTGGTGATGTTTCCATATAGATATCACCAAGCATGCCATGGATTTGCTGTTTTTGAGAAGAATATTTATTTTAAAGATTCTCTTATAAATTTCTAGAATGTAAAAATTTGATTGTCCATTATGGTTCCATCCTACCACAGGTGTTTGGGGACAGGACCACCCCGCACCCCCCCCCCCCCCCCCGACGGATGGATAAAATCCATACCATCTGACACTAAAACATAAGTTTTAGTATCAGAGGGTATGGATTTTTATATAAGGCTAGTTTTAGCTTAAATTTGATTTTTTTTTAGTAACAATACTTTGTGAATATATCATAGAAAAATATTTAAATCAAAAAAGTCAAAAAACCCTTGCTGCACAAAACAAGGAAGGGGAGGGGGCGGTCCCGTCCCGAAGCACCAGTGCATTCCTACCCCCAGTTATGTTGAATTAAGTTTACTTATCTTTTCATATTGAACTGTTGATGCAGTATTCATAATATTACGAATATCTATTATAAAGTAACTGATACAGAAGCCTGCTCAATAGTAATTTTAGTGAGAGCTCTGGAACGTAATTACTGGGGTGAAAACATGCCTATATATGCATGATATACCGAATCAATTTTTACCCCCCCCCCCCTTTCCGCTTTTTTCAATAATTATGTATTTTCTATGCTTTATAATGCTACTCTGAACTGCACGTGAACAAAAATGCAAATGTCAAAGACATAATTTACCTTTAAACAGGTGGTTAGTATATGGAAACAGTTCTTTTCCCATGCGTTTACTTACAAAAGTCGTACAGGAAGTAAACAAAACAGGGACGGTGTAAAATTAGGATACGCCCGATTGCCGTCTCCAACGAAAACCAATAAAACAATAAATGTATAAATAAATATATGTATAGATAAATAAATAAATAAATGAATAAATAAATAAATAAATAAATTAATTAATTAATTGATTAATCAATCAATTAATTATTAATTAATTAAATTAGTGAATATAAAAATATACACATAGGTTCCTTTAGATAGAATGTTCTATCGTTAAAATGATAAATGTCCTACGGACCCGGTTTAACGATAGAATGCGTTCCGTGTATTCACAATGTAGCAAAGTAAACACGGGCGATAACTCGTACTAGTGCATTTACTATGAACAATCAAGTGAGTTCCGAACGTAAACATGGCGTGTAAATTTGAAGCGAGAAAAAACGTTGAGAAAATTAGTTGAATTTTCGTCTTTATTTAGACTAAACTTTAGGTTTAAATACTTAAGCAGCCCCAAAAAGGTTTGTTTTGATTAATTTACAAGTTATTTTCAGTGCAAATCCGTTTGTATCCTTCAAAATCGTTTCGGTGCGATTCTGCAATTTTTTGCTACATTGCGAGTATATGGGTGGTATTCTAACTGTGATGAGGGCTTGTCCCGAGACACAGTTAGATTATTCTAACTAAGGTTCCTTATATTACATGTATTAAAAATTATATATATGCGATCCTCCGGTCAGGAAGGTTAAATCTTTATAATTAAATTAAATTACTAGAAATCGCACAATATTAAGGTATTTGGGTTCAAATTTGAAACCACCTATCCTACTGTGTTCAGTGATTTAGAATTGAAAAATAAATAAAATTGCTTACACGGTCAGATTTACTGCTTTGGTATGTTGTGTCAAATATAACATTGTTTAGTGTACTATTAATTTTTGTGTTTAACACATGTTTA
>NW_026937431.1:0-7840 GCF_032062105.1 Saccostrea cuccullata | reverse complement strand
AGGTTACCTCTTACTTATTACTTTCACGTTTCTGCTAATATATATTAGAAAGTTGATCTTTATAAAGTTATAAATATGATTATTTTGGAGTAAGCCAAAGAAAATTGTCTATCATATAAAATTAAATTTTATAAAAGGTGACCTGAGGTCTCCGTATTGAATCGATGAATTTACTTTTGTGCCTTTAATGCCTGGAGAGTTCCTTTAATGTTTTATTACTACGCGAAATGACGAACTATTTGCGGGGGACCCCAGGTCCTAGTTGAGCGTACGTTTTATCCTTCTGCGCTTCGCAGAGGGAAGCCCGCAATCGCAACTTCTCGGGCCTTTCCGACTAGGGGAAAAAACGTTGTTTTTCCGACCTCTGACGGAAAAACCCCGAATGATGCGATTTGGAAGCCCGGTAAGTCTGCTACATTGACAAAGTCGACCAAAACGAAAAACAAAACCAATTAAAAATAGGGATTGAAATAAAAAAAAACAATTTCCTACAAAAATTTAGTTGGGAAATAATATAATCATTGGATGAAGAAGAAACAGGACCTCGGCGACATTCACGTGGGGCTTGCGAAGGTTCTACCCTACATGTTTGTTGATACATGCTATATTTCTCGTATCTCCATAGCTTTCAAAGAAAAATACCCAGTGTAAACTCAACAAAAAAATGCACTTTTGACATATAAAAATTATTGCCATTTAAAGTGCAAATTGTATTAAACGCAGAAAGATATTTTGTCTGACATTTTGCCGCGATGACGTGTGATTTGGTGGATTTTCCTTTCCTGCCCCCAAAATAACAAAACGTCCACATTTGTACTTAATCATTTTAAATTGTTAATGAAGACTGAAATGTTTATTATTAATTTACCGGATAGTTAAGATATTTTGATTCTGAGAATTGCTTTTACCTAATATTCCATTATAACTGTAAACCCTACATTGTGTGCACGTGCCATTTTAGAATTCACGTGGTATAAGTCAAAATTTTAAGTTGTACGCCCTTTGATTTTCCGGCAGATTCTAAATTTGTTAATTTGGTATGAGGGGAGAATATTTATTTTTCTCAAAATGCTTACTTCAACTTTTTACCTTATTCCTGAATGATATACAGTGGAGCGTCATTTATCCGGACGTTTGGTTCCTTTTCAATTTGTCCGGATATGGAAAGTCCCATATTGAATTACCAATTAAACAAGATAAAGTAACATTAAAAAAGAGGCCCAGGGGCCACAGGCTACCTGAGCACATCGGCTAGATAAAAAGCACATATCAGATCAGACCTGAAATTTACTAGGGGGGGGGGTTGAATTTAAACCCCCTCAGGGGGGCATGTTTTGAAGAAATTAGAATCTACACTACCTGAGTATGATTCAATATAAATATCACTAACCATGGCTTTGAAGTACTTGAAAAGAAGATTTTAAAAGGTTTCCTATATATCCCTTTGTAAAATTTTGGTCGGCCAATTTGACCCCACCTTAGCCCCAGATCATGCTTTGAACAAACTTGAATCTACACTACCTGAGGATGATTCAACATGAGTTTCATCTTTCCTGGCCCAGGGGTTCTTGAGAAGAAGATTTTTAAAGATTTTTCCTATATATTCCTATGTAAAAATTTGGTGGGCCATTTTGGCCCCACCCTAGCCCCGGGGGTCATGATTTGAACAAACTTGAATCTACACTACCTGAGGATGATTCCACATGAGTTTCATCTTTCCTGGCCCAGTTGTTCTTGAGAAGAAGATTTTTAAAGATTTGTTCTATATATTTCTATGTAAAAATTTGGTCGGCCTTTTTGGGCCCCCACCCTACCCCCGGGGGTCATGATTTAACAAACTTGAATCTACACTATCTAAAATGATTCCACATGAGTTTCATCTTTCCTGGCCCAGTGGTTCTTGAAGAGAAGATTTTTTAAAAAATTTCCTATATATTATGTAAAACTTTTTATGGCCATTATGACCCCACCCTAGCCCCAGGGGTCATGATTTGAATAAACTTGAATCTACACTAACCGAGGATAATTCCACATGAGTTTCATTTTTCCTGGCCCAGTGGTTCTTGAGAAGAAGATTTATAAAGATTTGTTCTATATATTTCTATGTAAAATTTGGTCGGCCATTTTGGCCCCACCCTAGCCCCGGGGGTCATTTTTAAAAATTGAATCTACACTACCTGAGGATGATTCCATATGAGTTTCATTTTTCCTGGCCCAGTTGTTCTTGAGAAGAAGATTTTTTTAAAATGCCATTAATTTTTCTCTAATTCATAATTATCCCCCCTTTGGGAAAAAGGGCGAAGCCCTTCATTTGAAGAAACTTGAATCCCCTTCACCCAAGGAACTTTGTAGCAAGTTTGGTTAAAATTGGCCCAGTGGTTCTTGAGAAGAAGATGAAAATGTGAAAAGTTTACAACACAACGACTACGACAACGACAACCCCAGACAAGGAAAAATTTTATAGAAAAGCTCACTTGAGCCTTCGGTCAGGTGAGCTAAAAATTCTGTTCCGATGAAATTTGTCCGGATACCGAAGCATCCGGATATCTGGCGTCCGGATATATGAAGGTCCACTGTATTGGGTAAATTTGAATGAAAAAGCACTCGATTTGCAGTCGTATTGCCGCTTTCATTCTTTAGGTTATTTTTTAATATAACAATTATGGTCGATGCATTGCAGTCCTACATCTAGGAATATATTAGCGCTTCATCCCTTTTTTCCTCTAAAAAGAGGGATGAAGCAAGTTTTTATAACATGCTAAATTTTACTCCTTCTTTTATTAAAGTCATTATCATTTTACAAATAAAGACAGGACCGTTTCCTATACCTAATCACCCAGCCCCCCCCCCCCCCCCCCTTTTTGGACAGTTTTCATTAAGCTTCTTCTACGTTTAATAACAATAAATTACATGTTAAAGAAAATGTAGAAACGATTTTTAAAATCGTACTACTGAAATTAAAAAAACGACAAACGAATTTAAAAAAAATCGTATGTAAAAGTTTTTTAAAAAATCGTGCAAACGATTGTCTTAATCGTACAAACGGTTTTCTAAATCGTAAAATCGATTTTCTAAATCGTACAAACGCAGTTTTTTAAATCTAAAACCATTTAGAAAATCGAACAAACGATTTTTAATTTTTTTTCTGCATTGTCAGTATGGCACAAATACGCCGTTGTACGAGTCCGACTGAAAACCCTTTTTTTTACTTGTAAGTGATCTACATCGTCATTTTCACATTTTGACGTCACAAACAAGGAGCAAAACTTTATTCAGCAGATGCTATTTATAGACCCCTTTTGTATGGTAGTCCTCTTCCTGCTTTTAGAAAAAAGGCCCGGGTGTATGGTTATGTACGTGTGTATCTTTTTTTTTTAATCTGAATTGTGGTTTGTAGATAAAGAGATAGTTTGCGAACTTTTTGATCAGCCCTCGTACGAGTATCTGTACCTGAGTTTACTCCGTCTGAAAGTCATGATAAAATTGAAAAAATACCTGAAAAGAGTCGAACACAATTTTTTTGCTGGTCATCAGAAGCTTCAATTGAATTTTTTTCCATATTTGATTGAACTAGAAATATGTCCATAGGACATGAATGCCCCGCCGAGGATGTATTAGTAAAGCAACATGAAAATTTGTATGTGTATAAAATTTGATCAGAAGTTGAATAGTGATGCAGCTGAATTGCTTTTTTGGGAAAAATATAGGTCAGATCCAGCATCCGAACAAGTCTGGGGGGTCCCCCTAGATGCATCATCCATGCAAGTTTGGTTCGGACAGGACTTATAGTTACTTGGGAATGAAAATATAGGTCAGATCCAGCATCCGAAGCAAGTCTGAGGTCCATCCCTAGATGCATCATCCATGCAAGTTTGGTTGGACAGGACTTATAGTTACTTGGGAATGAAAATATAGGTCAGATCCAGCATCCGAAGCAAGTCTGGTAGTGTCCATCCCTAGATGCATCATCCATGCAAGTTTGGTTCGGGCAGGGTTTATAGTTACTTGGGAATGAAAATATAGGTCAGATCCAGCATCTGAAGCAAGTCTGGTAGTGTCCATCCCTAGATGCATCATTCATGCAAGTTTGGTCCAAGTAGGGCTTATAATTCCTTAGGAATGGACCTGCTCCAAAAACTTAAATCTGGTCACTCATCTGGAAAATGTAGGTCAGATCCACATCCAAGCAAGTCTGGTAGTGTTCATCCCAAGATGCATCATCCAAACCAGTTTGGTTCAGGTAGGACTTATAGTTACTTGGGAAAAAAAATATAGGTCAGATCCAGCATCCGAAGCAAGTCTGGTAGTGTCCATCCCTAGATGCATACCCATGCAAGTTTGGTTCCGGCAGGGCTTATAGTTACTTGGGAATGAAAATAAAGGTCAGATTCAGCATCCGAAGCAAGTCTGGTAGTGTCCACCCCTAGATGCATCATCAATGCAAGTTTGGTTCGGGAGGATTTATAGTTACTTGGGAATGAAAATGTAGGTCAGATCCAGCATCCGAAGCAAGTCTGGTAGTGTCCATCCCTAGATGCATCATCCATGCAAGTTTGGTTCATGTAGGGCGTATAGTTACTTGGGAATGAAAATATAGGTCAGATCCAGCATCCAAAGCAAGTCTGGAAGTGTCCATCCCTAGATGCATCATCCATGCAAGTTTGGTTCAAGCGACTTATAGTTACTTGGGAATGAAAATATAGGTCAGATCCAGCATCTGAAGCAAGTCTGGTAGTGTCCATCCCTAGATGCTTCATCAATGCAATTTTGGGTTTGGGGCAGGACTTATAGTTACTTGGGAATGAAAAATAGGTCAGATCCAGCATCCGAAGCAAGTCGGGAGTGTCCATCCCAGATGCATCATCCATGCAAGTTTGGTTCAGGTAGGACTTATAGTTACTTGGGAAGGAAAATATAGGTCAGATCCAGCATCCGAAGCAAGTCTAGTAGTGTCCATCCCTAGATGCATCATCCATGCAAGTTTGGTTCAGGTAGGACTTATAGTTACTTGGGAATGAAAATATAGGTCAGATCCAGCACCCAAGCAAGTCTGGTAGTGTCCATCCCTAGAGCATCATCCATGCAAGTTTGGTCCAAGTAGGGCTTATAATTCCTTAGGAATGGACCTGCCCCAAAAAACAAAACTGGTACTCATCTGGAAAATGTAGGTCAGATCCAGCATCCGAAGCAAGTCTGGTAGTGTTCACCAAAACATCATCCAAACAAGTTTGGTTCAGGTAGGACTTATAGTTACTTGGGAATGAAAATATAGGTCAGATCCAGCATCCGAAGCAAGTCTGGTAGTGTCCATCCCTAGATGCATCATCCATGCAATTTTGGGTTTCCCGGGCAGGGCTTATAGTTACTTGGGAATAAAATATAGGTCAGATCCAGCATCCGAAGCAAGTCTGGAGTGTCCATCCCTAGATGCATCATCAATGCAAGTTTGGTTGGGGCAGGACTTAAGTTACTTGGGAATAAAAAATTGGTCAGATCCAGCATCCGAAGCAAGTCTGGTAGTGTCCACCCCTAGCTGCATCATCCATGCAAGTTTGGTTCAGGTAGGGCTTATAGTTACTTGGGAATGAAAATATAGGTCAGATCCAGCATCCGAAGCAAGTCTGGTAGTGTCCATCCCTAGATGCATCATCCATGCAAGTTTGGTCCAAGTAGGGCTTATAATTCCTTGGGAAAGGACCTGCTCCAAAAATTAAACGGTCACTCATTTGGAAAATGTAGATCAGATCCAGCATCCGAAGCAAGTCTGGTAGTGTTCATCCCAAGATGCATCATCCATGCAAGTTTGTATCAACATGTGAAGTTTGATAAATCCATCTTTAATGGTATGTTTAAAACGGACCTAAACAATAATTTAACAAAAGTGAGGTCAAGGTCAAAGGAAAGGTCAAGGTCAAAAAATGTTGATGCAGTTGCATAGCTCTCATCAATATCTATCAGCATATGAAGTTTGATGAAAATATCTTGGATGGTTTCTTTGAAACTTAGCTTTGAGCAGAGCTAAACGCAAAGTGTGACGGAAGGACAGAACGACGGAAAGACGGAAGGACGGAAGACGGACATGACAAACACTATATGCCCCGGCCATATTCATGGGGGGATAACAAATTGCTTGAACAAATATCTCATCTGAAAAATACCTTTTCAACCAGCCCCTATATTCAGGTCGATTTTGGCAATTCTAGTGTTTTTTTATCACAATCTGGTGACCATCTACCCCATATTCTTGACTGTGATATCACATATTAGTAAACTAGAATACTATAGTTTGTATACCTGTGGTAAAACTCCGTATTTGTGTAGAACTATGTTAGCTCCAGGAAATTCATTTTCAATCTTCGACAAGCGTTCAAAAAACCCGTACTCACTGAAGAGCGCTAAAACAAATTGTTTAAAAATAAAAAAAGTAAAAGTGATCCAATTTTCTAAGTAAGAAACAGAGAGGGTGAAACACTTAAGTTTTAATACGTGTTTATGTTGTGCAATTTGCTTACATTTGATTCGTCCAGATTCGTATAATTTTTGGGCCAGCTGATCAACAAATCTTTCAATAGCCTTTCTGCATGGTTCCAATTCTTCCTTAGAAAAAAGTCCTTCACGATCACATAACCCTTTATTCCAAACAGAAAAGGTTAACCATATCTAAAGTTGAATATCTAAGATAAAGAGCTTTTTCATCTATTCAGAAATTAATAATGATTTTTATTCAAGGTGCAAATTTTTTAAATAACGTGCTAGTTCACACACTACCCAAACTAATCCGAAGAAGATAAGAAGTCCCCCCCCCCCCGATACTTCTGGAAACTATACCACCTCCAATGGATTATTTAAACAATTGTTTATCAATGACATTGAATGTTACGTAAGACATAGACATCTAGTTTGGTTATCTCTGAGCTGTGATGCCCTTTACTACTACTGTATAAATAAAACATACATCTTCAAAGTATTGTTTTATTAAAAGGTCCGGAAGTTGGCCTGGTTTCTTCTCTGTAACCTTCGGCCTCGCTTTGAGGTTGAAGATATCTGGATTACACTCCCCTGTAAATCCCGGAAGAACATCTGAAAAACTCCGAAGGCATGAGTCCTCTGAAAAAGTTGATTACTTTCATATTAATCATGTTAATTGATTAATGTTTAATTTCTTTAGCAACATATTTTGTCCCCGCCTCCGCAAAAAGGGAAAAATTTAAAACTGTTTCGTCTATCAGTTTGTCCGTCGGTCACAGAATCTTAACTCTGGTCAACGTAACATTTGAATGAGAAAACATAGGGCAAGTATACTAGTATTAATGTACGTGATTAAACTTTCCAAATGAAACACCATTTTTTAGCCCATAAACTTGAGATTTGATCTATTTCTACAAAATTCTAAAATATGACAACTTTTGAATGTGAGACGATAGTGTTTCCGTATTAGCCTTGTACATCCCATTTGATAAGATCTTTCCAAATATACTTGATTGAATTTTTAACCCACAGCTGTGAAATACAAGTTGTTTGCTACCGTATTCGAAGAGGGGGTTATATCTGATTATATATCTTTATTGCCCAAGACATACATCTTACAGCATTATAAGTAAATGTAACAAACATCAAATAATAGGTTATGTGACATGGTAATATCAACAAATGTAGTATATAATGGTGGATGGTAACAACCTTAAACTATGAAACGCCGTCACTGCCTTATAGCAGAACACTGCAATTGCATTGTGTCAACCTTCTATTACATTATGTCAACTCTTTGTGACATTTACTCACACTACTATTGCATTGTGTCAACTTTCCTTTACATTAGGTCAACTCTTTATGACATTTA
>NW_026937430.1:0-8069 GCF_032062105.1 Saccostrea cuccullata | reverse complement strand
TAGTAAACACTGTAGTTATTTATAAGGTTTGATATTAATTTGTCTTATTTTGTATTTAAGTAACATATTTATATATCAAATACATCATTAATAGGTTTTTAAAAGGAAAATATTCATTATCATAGGTGGTGGGTTAGCAATTTTGTCTAGTGTATATATTACTCCTAGTGACACATGCTTCGATAAAAAATTAAATTAAAGATATATAACAACATGGCCAACTAATCCATAAAAAATTGGAAATTTTTTAACAAAACCTCAGTTTGGTGATGAAGGTGATTGTGAAGCTTGAATTGAAGAAATGATCTAAAAAGTTGAAAAGCTACGAACAATTAAAAAAAAAGATAGAAAAAATTAACCTATCAATCAAATAAAAGAATTGACAGTGTATACGTATTAGTAGGATGACTCACATGTTGTAATTCTAAACGGATTAAACGGTTTAATGAATAAAATCTACCTTGATTATTTTGTAATTCAAATTACACAATTTTAATAGGTTTTGTGCAGTAGATAAAAAAATTTGTTCCATCATATTCTAGATAACAATACTTAAATCTGTATCACTATGTATCTTAACAATAAGACGATAGTACTATTAAAGAAGAAACAAAAATAACTGGAGACTTTGGATAAATTGTTCAGGGCTTTGTTCAAACATAAATTAAACATTAATAATTAAATGCTATTCCATAAATTGAGTTTGCAGATCATACAATAAATGTTTCGTACATGATTAAAGAACGAAATCATTCCAGGAGGTCCATAGCCAAAACTTCGTTTGAGTTTTCTTGAAACTGCTAGTCATATGAAGGATTTTTTTTTTCAAATCGTTACTTTTCATTTCCATGTTCATCTTTTGTAATCGCCAGAATTGTCTTTATGCCCAAATTTGACATGGTGTACAACGTCTGAATTTACACTGTTTTTTGGAAGCGATTTGGTCATTTCTAATTAAAATTGTATTATTTAAAATTTACAAAGGCATGTTATAAAAAAAATAATAATAAACCGTAAATTGACTCCGTATCCACGTCGACTCGTTCCTTTAATCACGTTGTTGAAGGCCAAATAAAGTGTGTTAGCTCTATCGTCAGGGTCCTGTCCATTGAGAGCAAAGAGGCATTTGTGGCATGTCTTCACATCAAATCCCTGGTCGTTCATGATCCTGACGTAATTGTTGACAACAAAGATGGTGACTTTTTTAACATCTGGTGCTAAAAGAGTGTCGCTCCATTGTGTTTTCTCTGTCTCACAATAATCTGATTTGTATCCCAAGGTGTTAGGATAAAGTCCCATCAGCTCGGCATCGTGTTTAGTGTCACTTGAATCACCACCTATTTTGAAATTAATCAATTATCTAATTATTTAAAAACATCTTGAATATGCATTTTTTAAAAAAAAATCCAAATTTCAAAGAGAAAAGGGTTATGAACTTCTAAACCTTTCCACAATTACTTACCCCATCCATCATTGCTTGGACTGTCTCCAATGTTAAACATATAACCCTTGCGGTCTTTCCCGAGATACATGTCAATTCTGAGCATGCGTCGTCCACACATTGGGAAATCAAAACAACCATCTCGATGCCAATCCTGAAGGCAGTTTGTCAGATTTGCGAAGTTAGCTCTGAGGTCCGCCATGACTCCACATTCCACATTGGATGACGGAGGTGTAAATGTTGGTTGAGACACGCCCTCCACTCCTCCGAAGACTTGACCATTATTCAGATCAAGGTACATACCATTACGACGCGGACAACATTGTCTTCTAAAAATACTGATCGGAGGCTCTGAAAGATTTTATTTTATTTTTATACCCTGTCTTAAGAAAGAGATAAAGACAAATGTATACTAACTTTATCGTCTTTGAAATGTACATTTAAGTTCAAATAAAAAATTCATTTAAAGAGATGAAAAAATACTGCAAAAGAGATTTTTAAAGTTTGTTTCCGCTTACTTATTTTGGCTTCAGCTTTTTCTGATTTTTGACCAAGGCAACTTGACACAATAGCGAAAATTCCCAGAACAGCAAAAACTCTCATCTTTAGACTCTATGATTTCCTAAAAATAATTGCAAAAAGCTTTATAATTACTGTATATTTTAAATGACAATTCTTTTAATCGTTATAATAATACTTGCATGATGTCGAAATACTTATATTAGCATTTTATTTGAGTATAATAAACATCATTAATCATTAAATTTTTGTTAATTTCTGTTTTTAAAAATTATTTTGCATTTATTTCAAAAATTTAACAATAACACACACTGTAGGTAACCTACCTTAATCTCTCTGTTCTCAGTATATTACTAGGCTGCTAGCTCTGGCTGGCTCGTGCTGAGGATGGGGAAAATATACCCTTATATAGTGTAGAAGATATTGTTTGTTTTGACAATGGATATCAAATCTTTCAAGTATTAACCAATGAAAATTTTCTTTAAAACATTTCCGTGTTCACACACCTAGCATCAATGAAGCATATCAAGCGTAACCACCTTCTATACCTATCATAAAGTTTGAGCTTTAAAAATGTTATATCTATTGACAATTTAAAAAGTGATTGATAGAATAAGATATGATATGGATCAAAAGAAATTTGTAAAATAATTGCTTAAAATTAGAAATTCTCAAAATTTCTCTTGTCCCAGCTGTTGAAGTATGCGTTATTCTGCGAATTGTTGAGACTGTCTTCTGATAGTAATAGATTTTAAAACTGTGTTTCAGCCTTTTTAGAGCAAAAATCATTAAGTAATTATTTTGAATTTTACTAAAAACCCCCTTTTCCTCTATTTCTTAATTTAAAAAATATCATTTACGGTCTATATATAACTCCTAATGCCACGTTTTTATTTTGAATACTGCAATACTTGCAGCCGTTAAATATATGAAAATTGTGCAACTGCAAGCGATGGTGACACCTGAAATTCGATATCTTTCTTTTGCTTTTATAGCAACGGTGGTCCTTTTTATTAAATCATACAAAACTATTGTTTCTGGTTATCATTACTGTAAAGTTTCGTAAGAAAAAAGAATACGAACTGGAGAATAGTAGATAAAACAATGAATAAAATGTTCAACATTATTGTCCGAGTAACAAAAATGTAATTTCTTATTTCAGTAGCAATGTAATAATCAATGAAAATCAAGCGGTCGATAAAAATGTGTCATTTTTCATTTTATCAATATTGAGAAAATAAAATAAAGGACTCCTCTTTAAATGCATATATTATGATAAGGTATTTGCTTTTGAGGCGTAAATTACGATTACTTAAAACAAAATCCGTTATTTGATTCAATCTTTGTAATTATTGTCACTTAGATATACATAAGGCTGAATCCAACTACTTATTATGAGAAGACAGAAAAGACTTAGTGTTCTGGCCCCAAGATCATAAACTGAGAACAGACTTAAGTCAAAATTTCAAATCAATATAACTTAAATTTGAAATAATTTTGATAACAAACAAAATTTTTACCATATGTTCAAATTGGAACATTATACAATTTTTGATAACGTACGAGGGTTGTCCCAAAAAGTCGTAGACAATGGTAGTAACTTTTTTAACACGGAACCAATACTAACCAAATTTTGCATAGACATAATACATTCAATGTTCTTTTAAATTGTGAATTCTTAAATATATATCTTTCATAATAATTATATTGGGACGATTTATATGAAGGCCGATATGGTCTGTCGGCGCACGACCAGAATTCGGAATAATTTACGCATATACCTTTCACATTTGTTTTTATTTCTTTGGTACTATGAAAAAGATTGAACTAAAATTTAAATCACTGAAACCAGAATCAAAATTTTAATAACATGTCGAAATTTCATATCAATAGCATTAGAAACAGACGACTGGTGGCATGATTTTCAAAGTTTTGTTCGAATTGAGATTGGTGGAAATGACGTCGACGAACGCGTACCCGGCGCACGGAAATGTAATAAATTGTGTTTGGTATATTTTATATTCATCAGAGACGGGGGAAAAGGAGTACAGAAAGGACATTTCACACTATATTTTAATAGAAAAGTTGATTTTGATAGTATGAGATTCAAAGATAGTTTTTCCTTTATATCGAAAAAAAAGTTATTGCATGTAAAGTAGAGTACTGATTGTTTTAACGCAGACATTTGCGGGCAACGTTCTGGACCATGAACGTCGTCAAACAACGTGTATTCTCTGCTGTCTAAAATGTAAGGTGGTCTTTCAACTAATTAATTTTGACTAAAATTTGAATCTACTTACGAAAACGGACAGTAGTGAATTTAAATTATTCCCTTAGTCAAGAGTGGTTTTTCACTATAGGAAATATTCATTTGGATGTTAATAGCCTCATGTAAAACAGAAAAAGGGCCCATGACGTTATGAGAGACGTAAATTACGCTTGCTTTCGTGCGCCGATGTACACTTAATGGTTTTTTTATTTTTTCATAATTTTCTTATTAAATGTGGTATCGTCATGAAACTTAAAATACATGACCATAGAATGTTACTCTTTGCTATGAAAAGAAAAGAAATTTGATCTAGCAAAGAGAAAATAAACTATGTTCCCTGTCTACGACATTTTGGGACAACCCTCGTACATATCATAATTGACAAGTTATTCAAAATCAAATTTTTGACTTAAGTCTGTTCTTAGTTTATGGTCTTCAGGCCTGGATTTTAAATTGATCATGAGGTACAAGTAAGAGTTTTAACATGTAAAAGAAAGAACCATTATATTAGGAAAGGAAGCACATCAGGAGGGCCATAAAAGATTTAAAACATCAAAAATCTATATTTAGCAATAACCAAATGCACCCCCTCCCCTCCCCAAAGTTCATATTTTTCCCCTTTTCAATATTTGAAATTTTTGTTACATGTCCAATTGTTATATACGTCATATGTCATCGTTTTAATAATTTTGCTGACTACTATTGAATTAAGCTTTGATATTACTTTCTTGCCAAGGGAGCATAAAGTGTGAATTAAACCAAAAAAATAATGCATCCTCAATTTTAAAGTGTGAATGAATACCGAGTTTAAATAAACTTCAAATCGTAAAAAGGTAGTCATGCTTAAAGTACATAAATGTAAAATCGATTTGATTGGTCGGTGAAGTACAAAGGCAAGTTATACAACAGAAATCAAATTTTGAGCCAACAATCTTTTATAACAGCACAGAAATAAAATCAAATTCAATCTGCCTCAAAATAATGCAGTCATGGTCATGTTGAACTTCCATCTTTGTAGGGAATTTATAACAATACTCAGGATTTAAAATCCACTAGATACATAAACTCAAATGCTTTTTTCATATTGTTTGGTGTTTAGGATTTATAAATAATAAAAGTTGTTATTTGACGTTGTGCAATTATTTTTATAGAGACAAGATAAGTAATATGAATAGTTTATTTTCCTGCTCTTCTACACCTTTGAAACATAATGATTTTTGTTCACTAATTTTGAATCCTTTTCATTCGAAATATTTTTTCCGAGTTATGTTGAAAATAAATAAGATAGTTTAAATACCTATATACGTTCATCTTAATACAATGCAACTTTTTCCAATATAAACGAACATTTTAATTCATGCATAAAATGTCATCTTTTCAATGTTCACAAAATTTATTACTTGAGGTAGATAATCTCTTCTGAATTTATGACACAATTTACTCCTAAATAACAATATAATCCGGTTACGTTCTTGATGTTTACGTGAGATTGATATAACACCCCCCCCCAAGCCCCCTCCCCTTAATGGCACCAGTGATCCTATATCATCCTATCACTAATGTTTTAGAGGCGCGTGTTTGCTCTAAGCTCTTGATTTGCATAGTTTAATAGATTTCTGAGCTCGAATACCGTTCGTTATCTCCAAATATTTCATTTACATCTACTTGATTGATCATTGATTGTATGTAGTTTAATGTCTCACTCATATTTTTATATTACCGGTTGAGAAATACAAATTTCGTCCTACAATCGGCACTCAATAAATCAGTTTGAAAGTTGAAGGTTTATTCTTAAGGATATTCTTCGGTACCAACACATAATAAGAGGTCGGTATTAGATGTTCACTCACTCATGGCACCTCATCCCACCTCTTATGCTTTAGAGGTCTGTATTTGCTCTGTTCCAAAATATGTTCTGTTTAAGAACTTTTGAGCTTAAATACATGTTCATATTTTTCATTTTATTTTTAACAATATACAGAAATTTTATTAATTCGGCAATACAATATTAATGTCTTTATAATGCATTACATGTATATCTTAGAATGCCTTTTCAACATTCTCACAGTCGCTTTCCTTCACTTTATTTACAAAGACGAAAAAAGGAAAAATATTTATTTACTTTCAGACGTAAATTCAATGGAGGTGAAAATTATGAATGTAATTTAAAAATCTTTCGAAATATGATAAGATACCGCCCTGACCAATCAGGAAAGAAAAAATGCCCTGACACTCATCCTTAGTTCCAAGCTATTCAACAGGGATTGGTAAACTCTCATAGAACAATCAACAGATTTTCTTATGTAGGTTGCCATACTCGTATATTATAAGAACCTTGAAATTAGTTCTGCAGTCATCCGTACAGGTACATGTAGTTTATTGTCCTGTTACGGTAGAGTAAAGGGCAGTTATTGTCCGCCACATAAATAGCAGTAAAGCGTATAAATGTTTTATCCTGAATTAAAACTGTTATAGGTAGCGAGGATGAAATAATTTGATTGGTTAATAAACCTGAGAAATATCCGGGTATAGGATTTGAGGAATTTTGTTGTTTATAAGTATAAGACTTTCAGAGACAATAGTGCGTCATCACTACCTCGATCCTGTTATTTTATGTATCTACACACGGTCCGTTTAAAATCTATGGATTAATCGTCGATGGTAATTGTATTATCATAAAGGTCAAGAGTCTCGTCATTCACTAATTTTTTTCTAAAGCTAGTTGCACGACTAATATTTTAATGATTCCCAAATATTCAATGCAATTTCATTATTATATGTCTAACCTAATGATTCATTCCTTAGTGCATAAAATGGGCACAATAAATTATACAATTTCGATATAATCTAGATTTTTATAGGAATAACTAGACATCAGTAATCGATCTCAACTAAATGACCAACTAAATCCTATTTGGGTTCCTGAACCATGGACTCATGAACCACGAATTCAAAATTCTAGTTCAAGTGTGAGTACTCATTGTAGCCAGTCAGACATTTTACTATATCCATAAGTCCTTCAAAATAGTAGTAGACTTTATAAAATGTAATACATTATTAACATTTGTACAAGGTAACATTATTTCATATTTCTTATTAACATTCATGGATAGCAACCTGTTTTTAAGAATTTCAGAACTTAATCAGTATCTTTTCTGTCTACACTGGACAAAACTGCAAACGCACCACTTGTTAATTCTTATTTGTGAACTGAACATTTGCAGGATCGGTAATACAGCTGTAGTGTATAAAATACAATGTATGCGATTGTTTCCAAAACAGTGGGATTGAAAAATGTCTATGTATCATGAAATGACCCTTGAATGACCCTTTTGTCCGAAAACCTATTTCCAGCTGTGCACTGCGTATCATTTTTGCCTAGATATGAAATGAATTTTTCTTGATCACTAAAGATGATCTGTGAAATTGCCACGGGAGTAGCCCCCCAGTTATAAATTAAATTTCAAACAGTCTTTGACTCTCATATCGCCTAGTTATCATCCACTGATCCAGTGCCTTAGTGTTTATACTATATCCACTCAACTTCCGGTTGACCTAGTTTTGTAAAACAATTTTCAACTGATTGCATGTTCCTAACTTAATGCTGTGGATATCTTTAGTAAACATTTTTATGTGTGTTTATCAATTTGCAACAATTTTTTAATGAGTGGAATTCATAAGCTTTTCATTGTTTTCAATTTTTACAGATTTCTTTAAAGAAACCCCCTGCAGACGCCATACTATCTCCTTTATTACGCTCTTCTAGCGTCAAACGCCATATATGGTGTAACTTTTTTTCTAATTTTTTTTTTCAAATAAATGTAAAGAACACAAAATAAC
>NW_026937429.1:0-8043 GCF_032062105.1 Saccostrea cuccullata | reverse complement strand
GTCAAGTCAAGATAACTATCTCGTCAAGTCATGATAATTTTCTGGTTTGTCATCAAACACCGACTTTATATCTTGTCAAGTCAAGATAAGCTATTACGTTTTGTTGCAATAGCTATCTTGACATGACAAGATATATTTTAATCGCAATACAAGATAAATTATCTCGTTTTGTCAAGATAGCTATCGCAAAAATACGATAGCTTATCTTGACTGTACAAGATAAAAGTCGGTGTATGACAACAAACCAGAAAGTTATCATGACTTGACGCGATAGTTATATTGACTTGACGTGATATCTTATGTTGACAAAAAATTATGTGGATGGCATAAATATGCCACCATAGATTTCTCATAGTAGGCCTTAGCAGTGCTGCGGAAAGAAGCAGCTCGTTTTTCTATCCAAGATTCCTTGTGACTTAAAATATAAAATGGATTTTTTCGAAAAAAAATTGGCTCGATGGTCAAACTTAGTATTCCATAAATGGATCATTTTCATGCCTCCGCAATTGATATTCGGAGGTATACATGTATAAGTTCTGCCCTGTCTGTCTGTATTAATTTGTAATTTAATTCTCAACAATTTTAAAATTGTTTTTTATTGGTTAAATGGCGTTAAAGAGGTCAACATGGCGATTGGTTCAAGCTTTGGCTTTTATACTTTAAATATAGAATCACTGTGACACGACCTTGTCTTTTATCTTCGGACCCTTATTTTGCAGTTTGACCCAACTTTGCAAGAATACCCAACATAAATAATAGACATAAGTTTTTTTCTATTATAATTGTTGCTAATGCTTTCATTCTTCACAAGTGTGTTTATAGTGGTTAGGTCTTTTTATGGATTAGACTTTTAACCTTGACCTATAAGTATATGTATTGATCCCTCACTGCTAAGTTGACTGAGTGCCGAGTACAGGTACATGCAAGTTTTTGCGGCCCTCCACCGGTAAGTGGTTGTGTCTACGTATAAGAGAAAAGAAATCTCGATAGGGACATTAAACAATGAAATAATCAAACATATAATAACGGTGAAAAGAACCACCAGTAAATCTCGTACATATTCCATTATTACACTGTAGAGAATAATTCAATAAGCCTTAAAGGGATATTAGACAGAGTTAAAGCTAAAACTCTTCAAGTTTATTTTTCATTTTTACAGATATTTAACTACCCCGGTTAGGTCTTTCGAATGATCATCAAAGTTTTAACTTTAGTAGCCTTGATACAAGACAGTTTTTAAACTTTAAACCTTTGTTGTGTAAACAGGGTCCTTGTCACATTTTTGTTTCCATAGGAGAAGGAAAGGATCACTGATTGCAAGTGTACCTGAAGAAGAAAAACACCCAATGATTTTTCTCATGTTTACATCTAATTTACCTTATGTTAAAGGTATGATATGAAAATATCAACCCATGTCATCAGGGTTAAAAAAAATAGCTTTTTTTAACTTTCGATAGCTGTGATTGCTTAGCGAATTATTAATTGTAAATCTGCAATAATTTGCTCAGCTAATTTTCCCATCTTAAAAATATTCTAAATGAAATATCTATTAGAAATATTTATATACATTGCGCTTAACAATACAATTGACTCATAATAAAAATAAGAAGTAGGGTTATCATGCATTTTCATTTTGAACATACATGCACTGAAATACTCCTTCATCATAAAATTTTTAAGAGTTTCTAAAATTTCATATGGAAGTTTGTTGCACTACCTAAAATATGTAAAACAAGATAAAATACAATAAAAACAATATTTATACAATAATAAATACAATTTATTACAAAATCGTACGGTCAGTGCTTATTTTAAATGCAAGAAATTGCGAGCAGAATGATAAAAATAACATACACAAAAATATCATCTTGCAGATTTTATATTCTCTCATCTTCAAAACAATTATACTGTGACTATCAATACATAATTCCTATAATACTGAACCAGAAGTCCATTATTCACATCCTGAGAGTCATGCTCTGTTCTAATGTAATTTTCTCTCTTTACGTGTATCTGAAATAATAATAAATAAGAGTGACTAATTTTACTGCATCTAAAATAACATTCAAGAAAATAGAACAATAAAATATTTACATTTTTAAACTGATAAAAAAAAAAACAAAACTAGAGAATCTGCTATTGCAAGCAATAGCTTATGTCGTCCCGAACTGGAAAATACTTTCATTTTTTTCATCTCTAAAACAATACCAACTAGTGCTAATTGTAACGGGGACCGTTTCAGATGTTCCCCAAAGGCTCCCCAACTCCCTTTTGGTGCCATATTCCCTGTAAGCTTCATTAAATAAGACAAAATCTATGCATTTGAGACTTTAACAACGCCAAGCTCATTCAAATTTAAGGACTGCACGCGTGTGCATGTGAATGCATGTGCGTATTAACAATATCATCTTGTCTACACAATCTTTATATTTTAATATACTAAATATTACAGTATTTAATCCAAAAGTATTCAAAAATACGCTCATTCAAGTGTATTTTTTATTTAACTCATTTCAGGTGCACGCACGTGCATACATGGGCACGGTGACCATATCTTCTTGTAGAAGTCCATTACATCTATCTATGTTCTAAATCCCAATCTGTTTGGTTGAAAACCAAGGGAGATATAACTGTTTAAAGTTTCAGCCAATCAGATTACAGCGCACGTACACGCACGTGTATGCATATGCATGGTGACCATACCTTCTTGTAGAAGTTTATTATATCTATCTATGTTCCAAATCCCATCCTGTTTGGTTGAAACCCAAGGGAGTTATAGCTATTTAAAGTTTAAGCCAATCAGATTGCAGCGCACGTGCATGCACGTGTTTTATGGTAATTGCTATACGAGGGCTGTTCGAAAATTATTGAGACAATTACATTTACTCCATAAAGGACGGAGATAATTTCAGGAAAATTCATCAACATTTTATACAGAACGAATAGAACACATATGCAAAATTTCTAATTCCTATGATAATCAGAAAAGTTTCGGTGAAATAATAAACATGCGTATGTCTATCGATCTGGAACAGCATTACTACGTCATTTTAACGTCACGTCAGCCAGGGATGGTTTCGCATGTGAATCGACCGGGAAGCGTTTAATAGTTATTCTACTTTGTTATTACATATATCAGTAAAAAAATCAAACAGTCTGTTTTCTTAAACTATTCCTTTAAAATGTATGCTGTTGCTATTCGAGTGTAGTTTTTTCAATTGTGGGTAAAGATTAACATCACGTAGTGCCGATTTATGATCAACGATATACCGTAACGTTAGCGATATTAATACCGTACGTAATAACTGATGTTCGACCGGAGCTTTTGATTTTACTCTGGTTGAATTCATAAAAAAATTTATACCAATGAAATGACAAACCCTATTACACACATTATTTTTTTCTCGTAGATATAATTTTAGCATGTCATTGTGTCTAGAAAAGAGTTCTACATCGCGCTACACAAAATTTGTTCGCTGCTCCGCCCTTGACGTCAAAATCCATTTTTTCGTTCTTAGCAGATTTCTCTACCGCGCTTGTTTTTTTATGATCTCTGCATTTCTGATCAAAATTCTATCAAAGTTGCACAACATGAATTTGAATTAAAGCTGAAAAATTATATCTATAAACAAAATTATTTTCACCCTTATTATGGGTCCACGAAGAGTTAGAACGTCGGTGTTACATTTTTTCAATATCTGATTTCGAGACTGCTCCGGGTACCCCTACTGGTGACGCATTTATATACCATTGTACAGAAAATATTTAATATTTGTAAAATATTTTTTGCTTTTATTAATTTTTAATGTATGTAAAACATATATGTAAATTTTCACCAAAAGACGTTCATTAAAAAGCAAAATATACACAATGTCTCAATAATTTTCGAACAACCCTCGTATATCATGTTGTAGGATATATTAATGCATGGCTATGTTCAAAATTTCATAGGATTTCGTCGAAAACAAGAAAGATATATAGACTTTAGTTTCAGCCAATCAGAGCAAGGCGCACGTGCATGCGCTTGAGATCTTGCTATTTTGACCATGTAATATTGTCTATGCTACTAATATATACTTATATTATGAGTTTCAAAGCATTCCTTAGAAATTTAAAAAGTTACACCTATATCATTTAAATCGCTCATTTCAGATGTTGCACGTGCGCGCTCTTGCAAGAACATGCGCGCAAAATGACCTTTGTTCGGCAAATCTACATAACGTCTACTGACCCTAAAAACATTTTACCTTAGTCTGATGTGTAGTTTACAAGATCACTCGTAGACAAAATTTTTTCAGGAAGAAGAAAAATAATAACTAGTTGTAATTGTAACGGGGACCGTTACAGATGTTCCCCCAAACGCTCCCCAACTCCCTTTTTGTGCCAATTTCCTTTAAAAACTTTTTTTAATATAACACTGTGCCGGATAATTATGCCACTTCAAAAGTGGCATTTTGGCGCCCGCCAAATCCTCATTTCACATAAAAATCATGTATACCAAGTGGTAGACCATCACTCACAGATTTCATAACTACCTTTGTTACAGGTAAATCTCACCTGTCAGGTGAGATAATCACCTTTGAACAAAAAATTCCCATAGGAAAAATAAAGTTCCTATAGGAAAAATAAAATTCCTGAGGGATATTATC
This sequence comes from Saccostrea cuccullata, assembly GCF_032062105.1. Taxonomy (NCBI): domain Eukaryota; kingdom Metazoa; phylum Mollusca; class Bivalvia; order Ostreida; family Ostreidae; genus Saccostrea; species Saccostrea cuccullata. The sequence continues at coordinate 3,394 of NW_026937429.1, read as the reverse complement.
GAAATCCTGCAGGATTTCTTTATTTCCTGCAGGATATTTAAAAATTCCTGTAGGACTATAATTTACCATGGGAGAATTTAATTTCCTAAGGGAATTTACTTTCCTAAAGGAGAAAAATAAATCCTATAGGAGAAAATATATCCTAAAGGAAAAAAAATTTCTCCTAAGGGAATTTTTTTCTCCCTTAGGAAAAAAAATTCCCATAGGATTAAAATTCCCATAGGAATTTGAGAATTATTCCTATAGGATTATTTTTTGTGCCATATTCTTCTTAATTTCATAATCTTAGTTTTAAAAAAAAATCCCTTCAAAATTTAAAATATTACTCCCATAGGATTTATTTGTATCTACCCATTTTGAGTATGTTGTACTGCTTCCTCTTATTTGTGGATGTCGGTGTTTAACGAGAACATCAGCCCCAAGAGCCTTGAATTCCTCTTCTGATAAATTCTACAATCTATCACAAAGCCTTGAAATTACAATCTCACACAAGGAAATAATTTCACTATATTTTACTATATAGCTTGAATTAAATTATTTCTTTGATTCTCAGCAGAAAATTCATGAAAGCGAAAATAAAGATTAAAGCTTAAACAAAAATTTGAGATCAGAAAAAATATGCCTTATGCGGCTTTCAAGATAGAAAATCAACAGTAAACATACCTACCTAGAAATGCACGTTGGATTCACTTGTTGACAAACAGCCTACACACCATCAAGGTAGTTGCATCATGTGCACCTGAAAAAAGAGTTCCTTTTAATTCAGTGTAATAATTCTGCTAAAGAATGATAATCTTAGTACATGAGTCCAATTTTAATACTGTAGGCTTAAAACAAATTAACAAAAATGAACAAGAGGCCCCAGGGCCTTGAATCGCTCTTCTGATACATTGTACAATCTATCACTTCTATTAGAAGCCTACAACTCTATTAGTATCATAAAACCCAAAATGCATCAACTTACAAAGTTTGATAATATTTAACCAGTTAAGACTGAATATATTATAATATAATTATAAATTACCATCAGTAGGTCACAGTGACCTACCTTTTGATTTAAATTTTCTGAAGACTCAAGATACATTAATTGACAAAAATTGATGATTCTAATTAAATAAGAACCTGAGATATCCAAAAGTAGGTCACCATGACCTCCTTTTTAGTCAACATTCTCGAAAACCCAAGATGCATCAACTAACAAAGTTTGACGATTCTAAGCTAATTAGTACCAGAGATAATTAAATATAGCCATCAAATGTCAAAAGTAGGTCAGGGTGACCTACTTTTTGGTCGACATTATCGAAAAACCCAAAATGCCTTAACTAACAAAATTTGATAATTCTAAGCCAATAAGTACCTGAGACATTTAAAAGTAGGTCACCATGACCTACTTCTTGTTGGACATTCAATGAAACCATAAGATCCCTCAACTGAAAAAGTTTTATGATTCTGAGCCAATAAGTAACAGATATAATTATATATAGCCCTAAAATGTTAAAAGTAGATCACATTGACCTACTTTTTGGTCAACATTCTCTGAAAACTCAAGGTGCCTAAACTGACAAAGTTTGATGACTCTAAGCTAATACGTACCTGAAATATTCAAAAGTAGGTCACCGTGACCTACTTTTTGGTCGACATCCTCCGAAAAACCCAAGATGCATCAACTCAGAAAGTTTGATGATTCTAAGCCAATAAGTACTGGAGATACTTAAATAAAGCCATAAAATGTCAAAAGTAGGTCAATGTGACCTACTTTTTGGTCGTCACTCTCTGAAAAACCAAATATGCATCGACTCACAAAGTTTGATGATTCTAAGCCAATTAACACCTAGGATACTTATATTAAGCCATAAAATGTCAAAAGTAGGTCATCGTGACCTACTTTTGGTCAACATTTTTTAAAGACCCAAGATGCATCTACTGATCAAGTTTGATGATCGTAGGTCTGAAGGTAATCAAAATATGCGTTTTACACAATTTGAAAACAAATGTCGGCCAAATTCAAAAAGTAGGTCACAGTGACCTACTTTTTCATAAATATGTTTTAAGGTCCCAAGATGCATCAAAGTACAATATTTGATGATTCTAAACCTCCCAATGTCTGAAATAATGGGATTTAATGTTTTTAAAAATATTAGTCATAAAGTTCAAAAAGTAGGTCATGGTGAACTCATTTTAAGTTGACATTGTTTGATGAACCAAGATGCATCAACTGACAAAGTTTGATAATCATAGGCTTTAAAGTGTTCAAAATATGCCTTCAAATCAATTTAAAAACAAATCCCTGCAAAATTTAAAAATTAGGTCACCGTGACCTACTTTTGAGTTCATATGATGTGAAGTCGTAAGATGCATCAACTTACAAGATTTGATGATCCTAGTCCTTATAGTAAGCAAAATATACACGTTTTTATTAATTGTAAATTTAGGTCAATTTTGAAGTGACCTTGAGACCACGCCCTTTGCCCAGGGTAATTCCCTGTGCAAATTTTAATCTTCCACATATCTTGATCCTTGTATGTAAGTTTATTAAAAATCTGCCCAGTGGTTATCGAGAAGAAGATTTTTTAGCAACCAGTACTTTTGGTTTTGTTTTCTTGATTATCTCCCCTTGTGAAGATGCTCGGTACAATAATGCAATCTTCAGTGCCATTGGGAAAACCCCATTCCAAGCTGCCACGTGACATATACCGTAACTCATAGGAAGAATGTGATAGCAATTTTCTGTGGGAATAAACTATGTTAGAAAGGCACACACCTACGAAGCAAAGGAAAAGAAGTTACCTGCCCAAGACAAGAAGACTGCACTGCAACCATTCCTCCGGAGACCACCATTGGAGACGAGAAGAGATGGGTCGCTAATTATGTTGGTGAGTTACAAAGTGATGACCAGCCACTTATATTCCATTTCACCAGTGTTGGAGACAAAGCCGCTGCATCTGGTGCATCTGAAAAACAAGGACATTTCATTGAAAAGTTTAAGGACTTGGGTCACTTCTTTGACTCTAAAAGGAAACAGAGTGCTAAAGCTCCATTCAGCAGTCACACGTTTCCTGGAAGAACCAAGGCCATAAGAGAATCCATGCAGAGAAGATCTGCCTTGGACCTGAAGCTTCGATGCAGGACAAAATACGATAATTGCTACAAACACTACTCCGGCAACTTACCTTTGATGAAGCGTGCTATATTTACTGCGGTTGGTTCCCTCATGAACTGCTACCAGGGACAGTGCAAGAAGTCCTGTCAACTCTATTCCTTTTCCTGTCTTGGACTTAAAAGCAATATAAGTGGAAATCTTCAGTGTTGCCTAGTGACTTTGAATTGAACATGACAGAAAAAGACAAACGTATATTAAAGGACTGTATAAATTTGACTTTAGGACAAAGTAATC